>NC_137722.1:1606908-1810823 GCF_964034855.1 Anser brachyrhynchus | reverse complement strand
CCGGTAATCCCGGGCTAATCCGGCCTAATCCCGGGCTAATCCCGGGGAACGGGGACAAGGAGGGGGGCGGGGGGGGGGGTCACCGGGATGGGGGGGAGGGGGGGGGGCAGGGGAAGGGGCGGGCGGGGGCCGGTACCGGGGCCGGTGCCGCGGTCAGGGCGAGCGGCTCGGAACGGCCCCGCCCGGCGCTCGGCCCCGCCCCGGCCCCGCCCCGGCACCGGGGACCGGGAGCCACCGGAACCGGGCCCCGGGACCCCCCCCCTCCGCCCCGCATCCCCCCCACCCCCGCGGCAGGGACCGGCGGCACCGGGAGCCCCCCCCCCTTATCCATCACCCGCCCCCCCCCCCCCCCCCCCGCAGCACCGGGACCCCCAACCCCCAACCGGTACCGGTAGCACCGGGACCCCCCCAAAGCACCGGGACCCCCCCTCCCGGTACCGGGACCCCCCCCAAAGCACCGGGACCCCCCCCCCTCCCCATACCGGGACCCCCCCAAAAACACCGGGACCCCCCCCAGTACCGGTACCGGTAGCACCGGGGACCCCCCACATTACCGGGACCCCCCCCCGTTAATACCGGGACCCCCTCAAATCCCCCCCCCCATAATACCGAGACCCCTCCCCAGTACCGGGACCCCCCCCCAAAGCACCGGGACCCCCCCTCCCGGTACCGGGACCCCCCCCAAAAACACCGGGACCCCCCCCCCCCCAAAGCACCGGACCCCCCCCAGTACCAGTAGCACCGGGGACCCCCCCACATTACCGGAACCCCCCCCCTTTAATACCGGGACCCCCTCAAATCCCCCCCCCCCCGGTCCATCCCAGTGCTCCCAGTCCGTCCGTCCCCAGCGCTCCCAGTCCGGCTGTTTGTCCCCACGGGGGAGGTGGGGGGGGGGCTCCATCTGTCCCCAGCAGGCCCCCCCCCCCGTCCGTCCGTCTGTCCCCATCCATCTGTCCCCGCGTCCCCTTCGTGTCCCCATCGCGCCCCACGTCGCTGTCCGTCCGTCCGTCTGTCCCCGTGACCCCGTCACCCCTGTGTCCCTTGTCCGTCTGTCTGCCCCCGTCACCCCCGTGTCCCCCCCGTCCCCCCGTCTGTCCGTCTGTCCCGTGTCCCCCCACGTGTCCCCCTCGTCCCTGTGTCCCCCTGTCCATCCGTCTGTCCCCATCACCCCTGCGCCCTCCTGTCCGTCTGTCCCCGTCCCCCCCATGTGTCCCCATCACCCCCGTGTCCCCCCTCCTGTCCGTCTGTCCCCCTGTCCCCCCCGTGTGTCCCCATCACCCCCGTGTACCCCATGTCCACCCGTGTCCCCCGTCCGTCCGTCTGTCCCCATGTCTCCCCACGTCCCCCCGTCCGTCTGTCCCCGTGTCCCCCACGTGTCCCCATCACCCCCATGTCCCCCCATGTCCCCCTGCCCCCCATCCATCCGTCTGTCCCCGTGTCCCCCTGTGTCTGTCCCCATCACCCCTGTGTCCCCGTCCGTCCGTCTGTCCCCCTGTCCCCCACATGTCCCCGTCACCCCCGTGTCCACCCGTGTCCCCCGTCCGTCTGTCTGCCACCATCACCCCGGTGTCCCCCTGTCCGTCTGTCCCCATGTCCCCCACGTGTCCCCATCACCCCCATGTCCCCCCTGTCCCCATGTTCCCCCGTCTGTCCCCATGTCCCCAATGTCCCCCCGTGTCCCCCCCAGTGTCCCCGTCACCCCCGTGTCCCCCATGTCCCCCTGCCCCCATCTGTCCCCGTGTCCCCCCCATGTCCCCATGTCCCTGTGTCTGTCCCCATGCCCCCCATGTCCCCCCATCACTGCCATGTCCCCCCATGTCCCCCCATGTCCCCAATGTCCCCAATGTCCCCCATGTCCCCCCATGTCCCCCCATGTCCCCAATGTCCCCCCATCACTGCCATGTCCCCCCATGTCCCCCCATGTCCCCCTGTCCCCAATGTCCCCCCATGTCCCCAATGTCCCCAATGTCCCCCCATGTCCCCAATGTCCCCCCATGTCCCCAATGTCCCCAATGTCCCCCCATGTCCCCAATGTCCCCCATGTCCCCATGTCCCCAATGTCCCCCATGTCCCCCATGTCCCCCATGTCCCCCATGTCCCCAATGTCCCCCCCATGTCCCCAATGTCCCCCCCTGTCCCCAATGTCCCCCCCATGTCCCCATCACCCCCCTGTCCCCCCCCTCCCCCCCTCCCCCCATCACCCCCCTTCCCCCTCCCCCCCACCTCTCCCAGCATGCCCCACGGCTCGGGGAGGTAGGGGAGGGGCGGGGGAACACCCCGCGCGCGGAGCCTGCTGGGAAGCGTAGTCCTCCGGGACCACCGGGGGGCGGGCACCGCGCTGCCCCTCCGCAGCGGACTACACCTCCCGGCAGCCCCCGCGCGCGCCACCGCCCCCTTTTTCCTTTAGCCCCGCCCCCTCCCAGCCTGCCCCGCGGCCGGGCCCGGCGCCCCCTGGCGGCGGCGGCGGCGGCCGGAGCGCGGCGGGGATGAGCGAGGAGGGGGCGGGCGGCGGGGCCAGGCGCAGCGGCGGCGGCTTCCCCAGGTACGGGGCCGCCGGGAGACCCCCCCCCGCACCGGGACCCGCCCCCGGACCCCCCCGGGACCCCCCTCGGTTCCCCCTCCCCCCCCCCAGCACCGGGCCCCGGCGAGGCCTCGGGCCTGGACCCCCCGGGCCTGGTGCCCCTCCCCCCCCCCCTCCCCCCCTGGGGTGTGTCCCCCGCCCTTTGGTGCCCCCCCGGCCCCCGCTGCCCCGCCTTTGGGTTCCCCCCTCCCGGGGTTCCGCCCCCCCCCCCCCGCGGCGTGTCCCCCCCCCCCGGTGCCGGCGCTCCCCCCCCCCGCTGTCCCCGTCCCTGTCCCCGTGTCCCCACCCCCTGCCCTCACCCCCCGCCCCCACCCCCGTGTCCTGTCCCTGTGACCCCGTCCCCGTGTCCCCAGCCCCTGTCCCCATCCCTGTCATCCCCCGTCCCCCGTCCCAGTGCCCCAGTGCCCCCATCCCCGTTGTTCCCCGTCCCTCCATCCCTGTCCCCATCCCCAGTGTCCCTGTCCTCGTGTCCCCATCCCCGATGTCCCCATCCCCATGTCCCCGTGTCCCCGCACCCGGTGTCCCATCCCTGTCATCCCCTGTCCCTTCCCCACGACCCCGTTCCCAGTGTCCCCATGTCCCCATCCCCACTGTCCCCATCCCCGTGTCCCCGTCCCCGTGTCCCGTCCCCCGCATCGCCCAGCGGTGCCAGCCTGTCCCCGTCCATCTGTCCCCCCGGTGGCCCTGTCCTCCTCCCCGTGTCCCCACACCCCCCCGTGTGACGGTGCCATCCCTGTCCCCATGTCCCCACCCCACGTCACGGTGCCAGCCCCGTGTCCCTGTGTCCCCATACTGGTCCCAGCCCGTCCCCACGCCCCTGTCCCTGCTCGTGCCACACGGCAGTGCCGCCCCTGTCCCCGTGTCCCCGTGCCTCGTGGCTTTGTCACCCCGTCCCCGTGTCCCCAAACCCCCCTCCCATATCACACCAGCCCCGTCCCCGTGTCCCCAAGTCCCCCGTGTCCCCAAACCCCCTCCTACTTGCACCAACCCTGTCCCCGTGTCCCCAAACCCCCTCCCACCTCCGTCAACCCTGTCCCCGTGTCCCCAAGAGCTGCCACCCCATGTCCCCGAGTGCTGCCACCCCGTCCCCGTGTCCCCAAACCCCCCTCCCACTTCACACCAGCCCCGTCCCCGTGTCCCCAAACCCCCCTCCCACCCCCCACCAGCCCCGTCCCCACGTCCCCCCGCCCCCGTCCCCCTCCCGGCCCGGCGTCCCCGTCCCCCCCCCGCTGACGGGGGCTCGGGGCAGCCCTGTCCCCAGCCTGGAGCAGATGCTGGCCTCCAGCCCCGGGAAGACGCCCATCAGCCTGCTGCAGGAGTATGGCACGCGCATAGGGCGCACCCCGGGCTACGACCTGCTGAAGGCCGAGGGCCAGGCCCACCAGCCCAACTTCACCTTCCGCGTCACCGTTGGCGACGTCAGCTGCACTGGTGGGTCCCCGCTGCGCCCCACAGAGCCCCACGGCGCCCCACGGAGCCCCACGGCACCCCACAGAGCCCCACAGAGCCTCACGGCGCCCCACAGAGCCCCACAGTGCCCCACAGAGCCTCACAGTGCCCCACAGTGCCCCACAGAGCCCCATGGTGCCCCACGGAGCCCCACGGTGCCCCATGGAGCCTTACGGCGCCCCACAGAGCCCCACAGAGCCCCATGGAGCCCCATGGAGCCCCACAGAGCCCCACGGTGCCCCACGGAGCCCACGGAGCCCCATGGAGCCCCACAGAGCCCCACAGAGCCCCACAGAGCCCCACGGTACCCCACAGAGCCCCACAGAGCCCCACAGCACCCCCTGGCACCCCACAGAGCCCCTCAGCACCCCACAGAGCCCCACAACTCCCCACAGCACCCCAGAGAGCCCCACAGCACCCCACGTTACCCCACAACTCCCCACAGCACCCCACAGATCCCCACAGCACCCCTTGGCACCCCCACAGAGCCCCACAGTGCCCACAGAGACCCACAACTCCCCACGGCACCCCACAGAGCCCCACGGCACCCCACAACTCCCCACGTTACCCCACAGCACCCCACAGCACCCCACAACGCGTCGGGGCTTGGGGCTGGGCTGAGGGCATCCCCCCCCCTGCTCGGGGCTGTGGCACAGGGGGGCAGCGGCCCCAAAAAGTGGGTGCAGGAGGGGAGGGGGGGCACCCCCAACCCTCAGGGCACACGGGGACCCCCGCTGGGGGTCCTGACGTTGGGGCGGGTTTTGGGGGACCCCCCCCCCCGAGGACCTGAAAAGCGGGGGCTGCTGGGGATCCCCTGGCATCAGAGCCTGGGGTCCTCTGGGACCCCCAAAAATGCATCCCGGTGGGGGCCCCCCGGGACCCCAAAACCCAGAGATCCCCCCCCAGCACCTGCCCCCCCCCCCCCCAGCACCCTCCCCCTCCCCATGCTCAGTTTAGGGCCCCCTCCCCCCCATTTCCCCCGGGTTTCCGGGGCTCCCCCGCTGCCCCACCCCATAACTCGGGCGCGAGAGGGTTTGGGGGGACCCCAAAAATGAGCCCCCACCCCTGTTTTCACCCCCCCCAGGGCAGGGGCCCAGCAAGAAGGCGGCGAAGCACAAAGCGGCCGAGGTGGCCCTGAAGCTGCTCAAGGGGGGGGACATGCTGGAGGCCGGCGCCCCCGAGGAGCCCAGGTGGGGGGCACGGGGGGGGGGGGACACCCCAGAAAGCTGGAGGGGGGTCGGGGTGCGGGGTTTGGGGGTGCTGAGCAAATGGGGAGGGGATTTGGGGGTGTCCAGGAGGGGGCTGGGGGGGTTTGGGGGGGGTTGGGGGTGCTGGGCAAATGGGGAGGGGATTTGGGGTGCCCAGGAAGGGGCTGGGGGGGGGTTTGGGGGGGTTTGGGGGCGCTGAGCAAATGGGGAGGGGATTTGGGGGTGTCCAGGAGGGGGCTGGGGGGGTTTGGGGGGGGTTGGGGGTGCTGGGCAAATGGGGAGGGGATTTGGGGTGCCCAGGAAGGGGCTGGGGGGGGGTTTGGGGGGGTTTGGGGGCGCTGAGCAAATGGGGAGGGGATTTGGGGGTGTCCAAAAAGGGGCTGGGGGAGTTTGGGGGGGTTTGGGGGTGCCCAGGGGGTGCTGGGCAAATGGGGAGGGGATTTGGGGGTGTCCAAAAGGGGCTGGGGGGGGCTTGGGGGGGGTTTGGGGGTGCCCAGGGGGTGCTGAACAAATGGGGAGGGGATTTGGGGGTGCCCAGGAAGGGGCTGGGGGAGTTTTCTGGGGGGGTGTGGGGTGCCTAAGAGGGGTTTTGAGGGGTGCTGGGCACTGGGACCCGCTGCGTTTGGGGGGCGCTGGGGGTGTGGGGTTTCTGCGGGGGGGCATTGGGGGCACCTGAAGGGACTTTGGGGGTACCCGGGGTGTGGGGGCCTTGGGGATCCCAAGGGAATTGGGGTACCTGGCTGGGGGGGGAGAGCCCGGGGGGGTTTGGGGGTGTCGGGGTGGGGGGTTGGGGGTGCCTGGGTGGTTTTGGGGGTGCCTGGGGGGGGTTGGGGTGCTTGGGGGGGGATTTGGGGGCCCCTGGGATGGTTTGGGGGTGCCTGGGGGGGTTTGGGGGTGCCGGGGGGGGAGGTTGTAAGGGTCCCTGGGTGGTTTTGGGGGGTCCCTGGGAGGGTTTGGGGGTCCCTGGGGGCCCCTGGGGGGGTTGTAAGGGCCCCTGGGGGGGTTTGGGGGTGCCTGGGGGGGGTTTGGGGGTGCCGGGGGGGGTTTGGGGGTGCCCGAAGCGGGGCTGGGGGGCGCCTGGGCAGAATTAGGGAGGTCTCGGGGGAGCTGAGAGAACCGGGGGGGAGGGGGGTTGGAGGACACCGGGAGGGGCCCCGGGGGAACCGGGGGTGCCCGTCAGGATTTGGGGTACCCCGGAGAGGTGGGGGGGGGGGGTGTCAGGAGGAGGGGGGGATTTTGGGGGGGGGCCGGCTCGGCCGTTAACGTGTCGCCTTCTGTTCCCAAGCTCTCCTTTCCCCCCAGAGCCCCCCGCGGAGCCCGGCCCTGCGGCCGCCCCCCCGGCCCCCGCCGTGCCCCCCCCCCCTTCGCCCAGGTGAGGGGACGGGGGGCACCCAGACCCCCCCCCCCCCACAGCTCCCGGCACCCCCAGACCCCTCCCCGGCCCCCCCAAACTGGGGGGGTTCTGGTTTTGGGAGGGGGGGGGGGTCAGGGCCACCCCCCCTCACGCTGCACCCCTCTGCCCCACGCAGGGGCACCCCCCTGGAGGCGAAGGCGCCCGTACCCCCCCCGCAGTCCGAGTGTAACCCCGTGGGGGCTCTGCAGGTGGGTGCCGCCGGGGGGGGGGGGGGGGGGGGGCATTTTGGGGCCGGGGGGGCTGTTTTGGGGGCTGCCAGCCCTGCTGGGGGCCGTTTCAGGGTGCGGGTGGGGCTCCTTTTGGGGCAGGTGTCCCCGTTTTGGGGGGGCAGTCCTACTTTGGACGTGACCATGGATATTTGGGGGGGTTGGGGGGGGGGCTCATTTTGGGGTGGGATTTGGCCCATTAGGGGTTGGCTGCCCCCATTTTGGGGCCGGTTATCCCCATTTTGGGACCGGTTACCCCCATTTTGGGACCAGTTACCCCCATTTTGGGACCGGTTATCCCCATTTGCGACTGGTTATCCCCATTTTGGGACCGGTTACCCCCATTTTGGGACCAGTTACCCCCATTTTGGGACCTGTTATCCCCATTTGGGACCGGTTACCCCCATTTTGGGACCACTTATCCCCATTTTGGGACCGGGTATCCCCATTTGGGACCGGTTACCCCCATTTTGGCACTGATTTTCCCCAGTTTGGGACCGGTTATCCCCATTTGGGACCGGTTACCCCCATTTTCGGACTGGTTATCCCGTTTGGGACCGGTTTTCCCCATTCTGGGACCGGTTATCCCCATTTGGGACCAGTTTTCCCCATTCTGGGACCGGTTATCCCCATTTTGGGACCGGTTATCCCCATTCTGGGACCAGTTATCCCCATTTGGGACCGGTTATCCCCATTTTAGGACTGGTTATCCCCATTTGGGACCAATTATCCCCATTTTGGGACCAGTTACCCCCATTTGGGACCGGTTATCCCCATTTTGGGACCAGTTATCCCCATTTGGGACCTGTTACCCCCATTTTGGGACCGGGTATCCCCATTTTGGGACCGGTTATCCGCATTTGGGACCAGTTACCCCCATTTTGGCACTGATTTTCCCCAGTTTGGGACCGGTTTTCCCCATTCTGGGACTGGTTATCCCCGTTTTGGGACTGGTTATCCCCATTTTGGGGAGCGACCGTGTCCACCTGGGGCTGTGGAGGAGCTTTTGGGGCCGGCCATCGCTGTTTGGGGCCACTTTGGGGGTGGGGGGGGCACTTTGGGGGCTGGCCATGCCCGTTCCGGAGCGCTGTGACCCGGGGCTCGCTGTCCCTCTCCTGGTGGCGCCTGTCCCCGTTTTGGCCACATCCCCGCCCGTTTTCGGGACGGCGGCCCCCTTTTCCGGGGCCGTTTCTCCCTGTTTTGGGGGGGCGGCCGTGCCCGTGCCCCTCCCCAACCCCTTCCCCGTGCCCCCCTGCCCCCCCCAGGAGCTGGTGGTGCAGAAGGGCTGGCGCCTGCCCGAGTACACGGTGACGCAGGAGTCGGGGCCGGCGCACCGCAAGGAGTTCACCATGACCTGCCGCGTCGAGCGCTTCGTGGAGATCGGTACGGGGCCGGGGAGGGGGCCACGGGGCTGGGGGGGGGGGACACACGCGCGGGGCCGGGCTCACGGTGTCCCCGTCCCCTCCCCGCAGGCAGCGGCACCTCCAAGAAGCTGGCGAAGCGCAACGCGGCCGCCAAGATGCTGGTGCGGATCCACAACGTCCCCATGGAGCCGCGGGAGGGCAGCGAGGCCGAGGTGGAGGAGGATCAGTTCTGCATGGTACGGGGCACGGAGCCCCCCCCGGGACACCCCGAGGGGTTAATGGGGACACGGGCACCTTGGCGCCCCCTGTTCCAGGGCGCAGAGACCCCCCCCCCCCCCCCTCAATTAAAGCTGGGGGCAGTAGCCTGGGGGGCCACCAAGGCTGACCCGGGGGTGGGGAACCCAATGCACCTCTGGATTTGGGGTCTCTGGGAGGTCCCCGGGGAGGTCTGCGGGATGGGGGGGGGGGGTCCCACAGTCCCCAAGCCCCGATGTCCCCGGGGGGGCCCTGCCTGGGAGCCCCGGCAGCCCCCGTGTCCCTGAAGCCCCCATATGAGGGTCCCCGGGGTGCCCTTGCGGTGTCCCCACGTCGGGGTCCCGGTGGTGCCCGAGCCGCTGTGTCCCCAGGGGTGTCCCCACGTAAGGGGAGCCCCCCCCGCACCCCACGTGTGTCCCCGTGCGGGGGTCCCCGCAGTCCCTGAGCCCCCCCCCCTCACCTCCCCGTTCCCCGCAGGCGGGCCCCCGGCTGGAGGGGCTGCGGGGCCGCGCGCCCGGCTGCACCTGGGACTCGCTGCGCAACTCGGCGGGCGAGAAGATCGTGCAGCTGCGGAGCCACCCGCTGGCACCCGTGGGTGCGGGCGCCTGCGCCCTCCTGCAGGAGCTCTCCGAGGAGCAGAGCTTCGCCATCAGCTACCTCGACATCGGTGAGCCCCCGCCGCCGCCCCCTCCTCCTGCCCACCCCCCGGGTGCCTCAGCCAAAGCTTTGGGGGTGCCGGGGGCGGTTTGGGGGTGCCGCGGGTGGGGGGTGACGGTGTCCCCTGTCCCCTGTGTCCGTCCCGTTCCCCCCCGCCCCCCTTTCAGATGCGTTGAGCCTCAGCGGGCTGCACCAGTGCCTGGTGGAGCTGTCGACGCAGCCGGCCACCGTGTGCCACGGCGCTGCCCCCTCCCGCGACGGCGCCCGCTCGCAGGCCGCCCGCAACGCCCTGCAGTACCTCCGCATCATGGCGGGGGGCAAGTGAGCCCCCCCCCCAATCCCTCTGCGCCCTCGGACGGACCCACGGACGCCCGGACGGACCCACGGGCGCCCGGAGCCACCCGCGGACACCTGGAGGGAGCCGGGGAGACGCAGACGGAGCCGGGGACCTACAGGCGGAGCTCTGCAGCCACCGACACGCGCGGACCCCCGGGATGGATGCCTGGACCCCCCCCCCCCGATGTACACCCGGCCACTGGTGGGCGCCCAGACCCACCCATGGACACCCAGACAGACACCCGGACCCACGGACGCACCTCGTGGGCGCCCGGACGGACTCTCAGACGCACGGACAGACACACGGACAGACACTCAGGCCCCGCACGGACCCCAGACGGACCTCGGGGCCGGGGGGACCCCCCCGTCCTGGCCCCTCTGCGGGCGAGGTGGGTCCCTGGGCACCAGCCAGCCCCCAGGAATAAAGCTGGGGGGTTTGTAAACTCCCCGCCTCGGTGTCTTCTTGGGGGGGCCGCGGGATGGAGGGGCTGGGGGGGGGCATTAACGGGGGGGTCTGGGGCAGAACGGGCCTGGGGCAACACCAGGGCGAGTGGCGGGGGCTGAGCGGCACCGGTTTATTGAGGGGCCCGCGGACTGACACAGCCCCACGGGCAGCTCCATGGACGGACAGACGGACGGACGGACGGATGGGCGGACACTCAGCGGCGGCGGCCGAAGCGCTGCGGGGTCGCCATGGTCCAGAACGGGGCGGTCGGAGGGTCCCAGCTGCGGGGGCTGAGCCTGGCCGGGCCCCCCGGCCCCCGGGCAAACCTGGCGGGGGGATGGAGCAGCCGCTGGCACCCGCGCGGGGGGACGGACGGACGGACAGGGACACGGACAGATGGACAGGGACACGGACAGACGGACAGGGACACGGACAGACGGCTGGGAGCATGGACAGACGGACAGGGACACAGACAGACGGATGGGAGCACGGACAGACGGACAGGGACATGGACAGACGGACAGGGACACGGACAGACAGGGACACGGACGGACGGGGGCACGGGCACAGAGGGTGACGGGAGAGCGGCTGGGGACGGAGGGACAAAAGGGGATGGATGGGGACAGGGAGGGACAGACGGACAGAAGGGGATGACGGGGACGGACAAGGGTGGGCAGAGACGGAAGGGGACGGGGACGGACGGATTGAAGGGGACGGACGGATGAAGGGGACAGACGGACGGAAGGGGACAGGCTCAGTGCCAGGGATGGGGTCAGGAGGGCAGGCAGGGACAGACGGACGTAGGGCTGGACAGACGGACGGATGGGAACGGCCTGAGGGACCTTAATGGGGACAGACACAGGTGGGCGCCGACGGGGACAGACGGACACGGCCACCGACGGGGACAGACACGCGTGGCACACGGACGGACGGACGGACAGACACCACCGGGGCCACCCGTCCTGCTCCTGCCCCCACCCCCGGGTGCCCTCCCCGTCCCCCCCGGTGTCCCCCCGGTGTCCCCCCCGGTGTCCCCCAGCCCCGGAGCCCCCCCGGGGACCCCCCCCCAGCTCACCTCGGGGGCTGCAGGAGCGGGGCCGGGCTGCGGCCGGGGCGCTGCAGGGAGCGGAGCAGCGCCCCCAGGGCGGCGGGGCCGGGGCTCACCGGGAGCGGCTCGGGGCCGGCACCGGCACCGGGGGCTCCGGGGCAGGAGCGGGCGGGGGGCAGGACCCCCCCCCAGCAGCAGCAGCAGCAGCAGAGCCGCCTCCCACCGCGCTGCCATCGCCGCTGTCCCCCCCCCCCCGCCGCCGCCCGCTCGCCGCCTCTTATAGCCGGGCCGGGGCCCGAGGACGGCCCGGGGGGGTCCCGGGGGACCGGGGGATGGCGGGGATCAATCCCGGCCCCGCCGCTAATGAAAGCCATTCAGCAGCCGCGACAGCCGCCGCCGGGGACGGGCTGGGACGGGACGGGCTTTGGGGGGGGGGCACAGGGGAGGGGGCGGCCCCGAGCCCTCGGCCCCCGACCCCAGCCGCGCCCCCGGTGCCGGAGCTGCCCCGGGCCCCACCCGGTGCCCCCCCCTGACCCCGACCCCGGCCCCCCCCCCGGCGCCCCCCCCCCCCCCCCCCCCGCCGCCGCTCTCTGCCGCCATCCCGTGGCCCCGCCGCGGTCCTGCAGCCCCGACGGGGCGGCCCCGGCTCCGCCGCTCCCCCTCCGGCCCCGATCCAGCCGAATTCACCCCAAAAATTCACCTCTCGGGGGGGGGCAGGAAGGGGCAGGGCGGTTGCTCCCCACCCCCCCCCCCACCCCAAAGCTGGGTGGCCCCAGGCTGGGAAGGTGGCGCCCACCCGAGGGCTGTCACCGAGGTCACCCTCGGTCACCCAAAAAGTGCCACCGGGGGGGCGGTGGCACCGCTGGACCCCCAAAACGGGGGGGGGGGGGGGGGTGGTGTCCCCACGTAGGGGGTGGCCCGATGGTGACATCCAAGCAGTGTGTTCCCCCCCCCCCCCCCCCCCCAGGCAGCTGTGACAGCCAAGTGCCGTTCCCAAGTGTCCCCCTCCCCTTGCAGGTGACACCCAAGGGTGTCCCCCCCCCCCCGCGGGTGACACCGCGGCTGTCCCCAGCGCAGCGAAGCACGGGCCGGCAGCCACCATCTCCTCGGTAATATTTTAATGTTATATCTGCAGCATAAATAAAAGGCACATTACATGTTTGGTACGAGGCGGCCGACGGGGCGGGGGGGGGACGTGCCCCCCCCCCCCCTCTCCTCCCCCCGGGTCCCCCCCTCTCCCCGGTCCCTGGGTCCCCGCGGGGGGCTGTGAGGACCCGCTCACAGGAGCCCCTGCAGGGGCGTCCCTGGGGGCCATGGGGGGGCTGCGGGGGGGGGGGGGGTACAGCTAGAAAACCATTTCGTTGCATAAGGAGCTGCGCATCCGTTCAGGACGTTGCTATATGTCTATATAGGTCTGTATATACTCATAGATATGCATTTCTTTATAGATACTACACCCTCGGGGTTACGCTCTTTGGGGGCGGGGGGGGGCGGGGGGGGTGTTTTCCTTTTTCTTGGCTTTTTCCGTTCTTGATCGTCAAAGCTCGCCCTGCGAAGCGGCTCGGGCTGGGGACGGGGTCCCGCTGTCACCTCCTGGCACGGTGCTGGGGCTGGGGGCAGCGGTGTCGCCACCGCCCCCGTGTGCATGAAACTTGGGGGGGGGGGGGGGGGGGGCAAACAAATGGGGCCAAACCCGACCAAATTCCCGGCTGAGCCTTCAGCTCTGGGCCCGATCAGGAAGACACGGGGTGATTTCGGAGGAAAAAGGAGGCCCCGACCCCCGCTGGCTCCCCCCCCTCTGCTGGGGCTCCCCCGGCTCCATCACAAGCCGAACCCCGTCGGGCTTCGCCGCTCGCCCGTCGATTCAGCCCCAGGTAAGGGCTGGAGATCCTGGGCAACCCAAAAACGCTGCTGCAAAGCTGGGTTTGGGGGCAATGCGTGAGACTGAAGGGGCACACATTTTTTTTTATTTTTTTTTTTAAGGCACCGCGGCCGAGGGCTGGCGGAGGAAGGTGCACGCGCTCGGGGAGCTGCCGGCCCCCAGGTGAAACCCAGAACTCCTGCCCTGGAGCAGAAATCGGGGTCTCACCCCCACCTGAACGTCCCGTCTTTGTGCAAGAGCTGAACCAGGACGAGCAGGCGCCAGCTCTTCCCTCGCCTGTCCACATGGGGGGACCCAGGGTCACCAAAGGCCACCGATTTGCCACCAAGTCCATCCTCCCAGCCGAAAAAATCCCCGAACTCCCCCCAAGACCACTGCGCACCCTCTACAGCTACCGGCACGCTAACCCAGGGCACAAAGCGCCTCCAAGCGACGCAGTTACAAAGGGGCTGAGTTGGTGCAACAAAAACCCAGCAGCGGTTTGGCTCGGCAGGCTGCCTGGCTCCGGGTTATAAAACCCCCTGCTTTTTGGCAGCCAGGTTTTAATTAATTAATTAGACAGCCCAACGCATCCTCACGCAGCCGCTACATCAGCACGGAGGTACTGGAAAAGCACGGGGGAAAACTTGTTCTCCGCATACCCGTTTCTCCAAAGACCCTGGAAATGGTCAGCTCTTAAAAAAAAACCAACAAACCCACATCTCTTAAAAAAACACCCCACAACCAACCCTAACGCTCCTGCTGGAAACGTGACCGCCAGCCCAGCTTCGTGACATTCAGCTCTGCTGGGCTCGAAGCCTGGCTCGGGGATGGCTCTGCCAGGCACCTTTTGCAGCCCTAATACGTGATGAACCTCTCTGGTGTGCCCCAAAGTGACATTTAGGGCTGGGGATGTCCGCCCATCGCAGCAGGATGGCACCGGAGCCTTGCCCCACTACTTGGGGCCGGCGGGGGAAGACGCTTTAGCTAAAGATCACGCCGGGTTTTTTGGCTACCTTCCTCCTCGGGAGCTCAGCTTGCCTGCGGCGGGAGGACTCCTGCTTTGTCCCACCCGTCTGTCCCTCCCTGCAGCCGGGGACACTGTCACAAGTGACACCAGGACCTGGAACCTGCTTCGGGACCTGCCCTGGGCACGGCTGAGCTCTGCAGGAGCAGTACAAGTACCGGGGTACCGCACCTGAAGGGGGCACAGGACGGCTGCAACCCTGGTAATTAAAAAAAAACACAATAAAAATGTTAAGGTATCATCAAAAACTTGTTCCCTGATTATTGCTGCCCAGGTTTGGAGCTTTACAACCTTTTTTTTTTTTTTTTTTCATGGCTTTCCAGGTCTGTTCAAGGCACTGCACGTGGAGGGGAGCTGGGGTGGGGGGATGCTGGAGCTGGGCAGCAAAGCGGGGAGGCACAGGGAGAAAATCTGCAGGGCCCCCTCCTCACCTGCCAGGTCCGAGAGACCCGGGGGTGTCCGGTAACGCCACGAGGCCGGGATTTCAAGGGCTGGGGCGGTCACAGGGAGGGGGAAAGCCCTCCTGTGGGACGTCAGCAAGTTTCAAGCGAGCTGCGAGATCTCAGCTCTCCCATCACATCGTGCTTTTTGTCTGAGCCGGGTCACTTCGAGTCCCTGAAGGGAAAATTCGGGGGGTCGGGGATGCTGCTGCACCCGCCGCCAGCGCTGCCCTGGGTTCACAGCCCCTCAGCACCACCCTTTGTGCTCCCTCCTGCCAACCCCGGCTGCCCCTTGCCTCAATTCCTCCTTTCCCTGCTCTTCCTTCGACAGATGCCGTTCCCGCATGGCGCTGGCAGCGCTGAGCCCTCTCTGCAGCCTAGGAGGAGCTGGCGAGCTGCAGCCAGCAGCTCCAAAGCGCTGCACACCGAGGGGCAGGGACCCAGCTGGGCGATGAAGCAAATGTTTTGCAAGACATTTTTGTCATTCCCGCTACCCCTGGGCAAAGGGAGGCGCTTTCGGTCAACGCTGCCAAACCCAGCGCAGGTTTTGGCAGGACGGGGCTGCTTCACCTGGCCCCAACCCTTCCCGCGGTGCCGTGGGGACGTAGGACCTGCTGAAAACCCCGCGGGCCCTGCTCACAGCTCGCTCTCACCGCAAAAAGCACGGCCTGTTGGGGCAGTGAGAGCCACGACATCAGTCTGCGGGCAGAGTCACTGCACAAAGAGCGTTAGGGAAACAAGAGGGGGGCTGGGGGGGCTGCTGCAGGGTCTGAAGCAGAAGGGCAGTGGTTGAGGCCAGCGAAGCACGAGACGAGCAGGCCAAAGCAGGGTGTGAGAGCAGCGGTGTCAAACGAAACCGAACCCAGGAACCGGCGCTGGCACCACTGCGAGAGGTCGACAAGAACCCGAGAAAGAGAGGGGAGAAGACAGAGCCCGTCAGCGGGCAAACCAAACCACCCGACGTGCCCGGCCGTAACAGGGCCGGGCGCTTTGCTTTGGGTTTTGCTGTCCCTGGGGACCTTCCAAGTCCAGGAAAGCCAAAGGAACGAATCGCTTTGACAAACCAACTTGGCTCAAAAGTGGCGAGTGCGACCTGAGGCGGGCGGGAGCTCGGGTGAGGGGGGCGAAGGGGCCCGGCAGGGAGAGACCCCCCGCCGGGGGAGGCCAGGAAGACCGAGGGCTGACGAGCTTTGAGGAGGTTTCTTGGAAGAGCCCCAGCACCCCCAGCGCCCCTTCCAGCTTCCACGAGACGAACTCCAGCCTGCGACCATCACCTGCCAAGGGCCAGCGCGGGCCCAGGGAAGCGCACACAGACACACGCATGCGGCGTGGCAAGCGGACGCGGTTCCCAGCGCCTCCCAACACCGAGGCCGGCTGTTAGCCTGCCCTGGAAGCATTACGAATCCTTCATTTGCTCTGGCTTGGAAGCAATGGGGGCTCCATCATCAAGAGCAGAAGATAACCGTGACGAAGAGGTAAAGGCCAGGCAAACACAAACACTGCTGCGCGCTCCCTCCCCTCGGAACAGGCAACGATCCACGACTTAAGGCCACCATTCTTAAGGTTACGTGTCAAGGAGACGATCCTCGGAACTGGAGGGATTTGTTCTCTAAGGCGTGCAGTGGGGCTGAGAGCAGCGACGAATTGTGGGACTCACATTATCACCGGAGCTGGGACAGCTCCTCCGTTCGCGTACCTCCCGGCTGCGCGGGTCCCCACAGGTCCCCGCAGGTCCCCGCAGGTCCCCGCAGGCGCAGATCGGCGCCACGTTACCGTAAGGAAGAGCGAGAGCAGCCCTGCTGCTGCTAGAGCAGCCGGTGCCTGTCCCTGGCGCCGGAGAGGCATGGGGACACCTCCCGGGGCAGCACGAGCGACCGGTGGTTTGCAGCGGTTCGGCTCCGGTAACGTCAGCGTGCTCCAAAAGTGTCGCCGGCATCTTGCGAGTTAACGCGAGGAGAGCGACCTCGATCCCTTTAACCTCGGAGCTCAAGGAGGCTTCCTCGTCCGAAGGTGCAATGTTTCAGGTAGCTAGAGTGGTGGGGGGGAGAGCAGATGCCTGGAAGCAGCACGCTGTTAAAAATAAAATACACTGACAGCACGACTAAATGTCACAGCCTCCCAGGAGCTGCGTTTTCCTTTGCTGAGAGCGGAGGGCGAGGGAAGGGGGGGCACTGGGACGAGTGAGAGCGCCACGGGGATCCGCCGAGCACGGAGGTTTAGTGTTAATGGAACTGATACCTGAAAGCAAACCTTCCGAGGTGCTTTCAAAGTGAGGCTCCGCGTGTCCGGGCGGCTCCGCACGGTGACGGAGGCTCGAGAACGCGCTCGGTGCGAAGCCGTCCGGCAGGGACGGGTGGGCGCGCACGGCAGCGGTTCGGGGCCGGGATCTGTACAGGCTATGCAGTGTCAGAAGCGCCATATAGCTGCCCTTAACTCACTTTTTTTTAAAAAAAAAAGAAGAAGAAGAAAAAAAAAAAAATCCATCTCCGTCCCCACCGCTCGGGGACTCGGGGACGGCCAGAGTCCGCGCTGTGCTTCGCTCCGTGTCCCGCGCGGGGGCTGCGCCATCATCTGCCGGCAGACTGCGACTGTGGGGCCATGATGACGTGCGGCTGCAGCGGCACGGCCAGTTCTGTCCTTTGGCTCGCCATCTGCGTGAGCACCGAGGTGGCGACGGCTTCGGCCGCCGAGCGGACGCTGAGCCCGTTGGGGGAGGCGGTGACGGAGCTGTGCTGGATGACGGGAGCGGGGGAGCCGGTGGGCTCCGAGCTCTCCTTCGGGCTTTCTGCTCGAGGGGGGGGAAAGGAGGAAAAAAAAAAAAAATGGTTAGAGAGAGGCTCCGCACGCTGCTCCTGGCATTAAGGGAGAGGTGATGGGATGGGAGGCTGCTGCTGCTGATGCCGGGGCAGAAATCGGTCGGGTTTTACTTAACGCTCCCCCTTTTTAGCCAAAGCAGCCAGGAATAGAGGGGCCGATCCCTCCAGGAACCTCAGCTCCCCCCACCAAAGCGGGCCCCCTTGAGGACGAGCCAGAGCAGCTGTTTGGCAAAAGCGAGTGAGGGCTGGAAATAAAACTGATTAGTCGGGCCGTAACGACCCGGCGGGCCCCGTCCCTCGGAGGAACACCACCAAACCTCACAATATTCACGCCAGGAAGGCGTAAAGTGCCGGCTTCGCCCCGAGGATGGCAGACCCAGCGTAACCTTCCTGGTAATAAATCCGTTTCCTCATTATAACAAATGAACTCTCCTACATCTTGTTTCCTGGCATGGTACTTGGTTCAAGGCCATTTAGCCCAGAGACTGAACGGTTCCTTCGGCGTCCTCACCATCTGTTGGGTGAGCGCTCAGGACCGCGCGCAACAGAAACCCTTCGGCAAAGGCACTCCAGCGGTTTTTGCCCATTTTTTACACAAATCACCTGGTCTGCTCGTTATTGTGCTCTAGAACATTAAAATCAATTAGAGCCCGTCACAAACTGTTGGCTTGCTCCATTTCTTTCGGGGACTTGCAGCGGTACGATCGGAGGGACGGGAGGCAAACAAAGGCAGAGACCTTCCTCCGCGCCCCTTTCGGAGCTTGCCGAAACTTTGGATCCTCTCCCACCACCAGCCCCCTGCGCCCAGGCAGGGCTCCTACGGCGGAGGATAATTTGTGACCTATCAAATGCCAAGGCGAGAGCAATCAGACCTCTCCTCTTTGGGGGTATACACTCATTATCTGCAGATGTCAGGAGGAAATTCCCTCCTGTGCACTTGGCGAGATGAATTACGGGTAAGATGCGGTCACCTTCCTTTAACAGAGCAGAATAATGGCAGGAGCCGGGATACTTCTTCCACGTCAAGAGGGTGAAACCCCAGGACACCGGAAAATCAGAGGAGAGGTTTGCAGCCTTATTGGGCACAGGCAAACGTAGCTGAGGGCTCAGCTTTCTGCCAGGTGCGTGAATATCGCGCCCCTTTCCCCTTTTACCTTCCCTCGTGAAACCTTGGCGTGGCCTCTGCTGGCACACCGAAGGACGCGGCTAGCACAGCAGATCTGAAAACTGGCTTGGCGGTGAGAGAGAAGGTCGAGCGGAGCAATATAACAGTTTGGCATCCCCAAAAGGAGATTTACAAGGTATTACGAATAAAACAACCCGACTGTACATGAGGCAGCTGTAATTCCATCGAGGGAATCTGGCATTTTTGTTTAAGGAGCTGCTTAGTCACAAATCTCAATAATAAAAAAGGCAGCCGTTGGGGGGGGGGGGGGCGTGGGGAGGGCGGCGTGAATTTTGTTTTTATTATTCAGATGCGTGATGAATTCCTATTATTGGAGCAGACAGGCTGTGAGGAATAATAATAGGAACTGTAAACTTTGGAAGTTAACAGGAAAAATCCTGTCGCCTCTCTGCATTATACGCAGAGCGAACACCTGTCTGCGAGGGCTGGGGACAGCGAGGGCTTTCACGACCACATCACTCAAGCTCTGAGCCGCTGTAATGAGCGAAAATAAAGCGGCGATGCCAGGCCCCGTGCAGCACATTTTTGTGCCTCGCTGCACAGGAGAAGAGCCCTGCAGAGACCCAGGAGATGGAAAGCAGGAGGCAAGCAGGAAGGAGGCTGCCTGCATTCTTTGCTTTTGGGTTTTTCCCCTTCCTTTTCTCCTCTCCCTCCATCCCTGTCTCTCGTCCCGTTAATGCAGGCAACGCCAAGGGACTCCAGCATCTTCCAGAGGCTCTGCACGAACGCCACAGTGCGGAGCTGTTATTGCAGAGATGACAGAAGAGGCAGGAAGAAGCCAGACGCAATGTTTAGCTCCGGGGTTGATTATAATGAAATAGGCAGCGTGAAAAAAAAAAATGAAAGAAAGAAAAAAAAAAAGATAAAAAGAGGCCTTCTAACTTCCAAAGCCAATTTGATGTGAATTGCAGAGCACGAGATACAGAGCCCCATGATGTCATTTATAGAGTCTGGCCTTTCCTGACTCTGGCTTTGCTTGCAGAGCAGCAGGACTTTGTAACTTCAAAGAGAATATCAAGTGCCTGGCACGCCGACTGCGAGAGACGCTGGCCCGCGCTCCGGGGAGGAGCGGAGACGTGGATCTCTGTCAAATGCTCCACGCTACGGAGATGCTGAGGGAGATGCGCTGCCTCCTTCCCCCAGTGCTTTCACCCCTTGGCTGCACGATCTCACAAAGCGGGTTAAAATGATAACTTGCAGTTCCCTCCCCAGCAGGAACCTTCCCGGTACGGATGCTGTGAGGCCGTACCGAGCAGAAGACACAGGAGCAGGGAGGTGATGGAGCAGAGGCTGAGATAAAGGCTCCCTTCCTGAATGCCTTATGCAGGTTTCGGCTGGTTCGACCTGCTTCAGGGGCAGCAGGGACCAGCAGAAGTCACTACTTACCGAGATAGCCCTGTGTTTTCTTCTGTAGTGCAGTGACGGGGCAGTCCTTGTGGGCCAGCAGGAGCTGCTTAAGTTGAGCAACTTCGTTCCTCAGTAGCGTGACTTCGTTCTGAGATGGAAACACAAGCACGGGGGTCTGCATCACTCATAGCCCTGACAGCAGCCTCTAGCAACAGCAGGACGATAATTCACGTGCCACGCAAGCTTACGGCTTGTTAGCTGCTTTGAGATGCCCCAGAGCAGCTAGCAGTTTCTGCCGACCAGCAGGAAAGCCCCTCGGGACGTTCTCCACCTAACCCTGGGCACACGTTTGCCCGAGCCCTCCTGCTAATGCCAACAGCTCGAGGCCAGCACGCTGCTGGCGCTGGGGGAGAGCTGAACAGAGCCCAGGGCTGAGCGGACGCTGATCAGCCTGGGGCCACCTCTGTCCCTCTGGAGCTGCACAGCAGCAGCAGCACAGGCTGCGACCACAACGGGCCATGCCAGGCTCTGGGGAACAGCAGAGCTCCTCCAGGCCCTCAGCACCCCCCTGAGCTGTTTCGTACGACAGGTGAAGGTGGTCGGACCTCCAGCTTTAACACGACCCATTTTATAGGTGAGGAACGGCAGCACAGAGGGAATAACTCACACGGAGCCCCGGCTATCTGCAGCAGCGCCTTGGTGCTCTGGGCATGCTAACCGCAGAGCCATCCTCCCTCCCCGGAGCCTCCCTGCTGCCAAGGAGAGCAGTTAACTGTCACCCAGCCCACTCCATAGTCCTCTGCCTTCTCTATGCAACTCCAAGCTAACCTTTCCTGAGTCTCCGAGCCTTTCACATTGACTCTGTGCCGTGAAAACAGGTCCGCTTCCCTACAAGCTTTGTGTAGCACATTATTCCCCTATTGAAATGTTTGAACAAACAGCTGAAACTCAGGCAATTGTGTTTCAAAGTTGCCCAAGGAAACAGTTTCTATAATTATCTTGGGAAGAGAATAAAAATACCATGATCAGTGCTATTGAAAAAATCCCGCTGCATGAGTCACCAGCAGCCAGGGGAAGAAAAAGCCCCGAATGGACACGAGTTCCATTTTTTGCAGACCAATCCTTGGCCAGTGCTGAGTGCATTAACAAGGGGGGCTAATTGCAAGGGGAGCGAAATTACGTTCAGCTGCCTGTGTTTGCAGATTTGCTGCACCTCTGCTAGGCAGGTGGAGGGGTGCAGCCAGAAAACCCCAGTTCTCCCTAAAAATCAGTCCGGCTGCAGCTGCTAAGCCCCCCTCCTCGCCCTTCTACCAGGTCCAACGTGCGGGGAAGGGAACCGGGGCTGCTTCTGCTGCCCCTGTGCCAGCAGAGAGCTCTTCCTCGCACAGGAGAGGTTTCAGCTCTGTAAATACAGCTGCTTCCTGAGGCCTCCAGCTCTGCTCCCGAGGCTGGCACCGCTCCTCGTGCTGCAGCGCCGCCTTGACGGGGCGAAGAGGCAGAGCCCTTGCAAGGGGACGGGGGGAGAAATAAGAGCACTGAAGGGCTCCTCCCTGGCTGGTGGGAGTGAAATGGCCCAGAGGCAGCAATCCTGCTCCAGAGAGCAGCACGCAAACGCCTGTTGGCTCCGCAGCACGGGGAAGACGTTCCCTCCGGAGCGACCGTCCCAGCGCCGCCGGGCTGGCGAGCGGCTGCGCTCAGCCTCCCCGGTTACATACTCACGCTCAGCTGGATGTTCTGGGTCGTGAGCTCCTCGGCTTTCTTCTCCAAGGAAGACACCCAGAGCTTGCGTTTCTGCCGGCAGCGGGACGCGGCGGCACGGTTGCGCTCCAGGAACCGCTGCCGGCGCTCGTCGGGGTCTTCGTCGACCGTGCGTCTCCGCCGCCCGCCGGTGCTGGGCGTGGGCTGGGCAGGGGAAACCTGGAGATGGGGCGAGGGAAAAGAGAGAGATGCTGAGAGGAAGCTCTGAGGCAGGAAGGCGGCTAACGCAGCCTGGTGTAACCTGGTTGTTTCCACTAGGGTTGGTAAAGAGGTCGGATCCTGCAGCTGGAGCAAAAAGGGATTTGCTTTCGCACGCTGCGGGGGGACCACGGGCAGCCCTGGCTGCAAGGGGGGAGCTGAACTGCTCTGCAAGCTTAAGGTGTGAATCCACCTGAGCTCCCTGAGATCCCAAAGCCAGTGGACGTGTGAACGTCAGGGCAATGAGTTAAATCCCAAACTCCTGCGTGGAGACGTTGAGGGCCCGGCCAGCTGATGGCACGTAGCCGAGAGCAGAAGCTTCCTCCCCTCCATGCCGAGGAGCTGATGCGGTCAATGACCACGGGCAGAGCAAAAGGCACGGCCTTCCTCCTCATTTCACTTAAGAGACTCGAAAAGGAACTTTGTGCCGCAGTGACTGGGGAGGTTCCTGCACAGCCAGCCCCTGCTCGTCAGCCGGCGGAGGGCGACTTCCAGCTGCAGGGCTGGGAGCGCGCGGCCCCGCTCTGACGCACGGCCCCGCTCGCGGTCTCCGTTCGGCCTCAGTATCTGACTGATTCGTTTCGAGCGGGCAATTTGCTTTAAAAATTCATTTGGGTTGAATTTTCCCTCAACGTCTTCAGCTCCACAAGCTCTCGGAGGCAAGTGGTAGAAAAGATTTCGTCACGCCGCACAATTTCCCGGTTTTATTTCGGGAGAACAAAGGAAAAGCCGGCGAGGGCAGAGGGTCCTGCAGACACAGCCTCGGCGGCGCTTCTGCAAGGGCTCTGTAATTACACTGCCACCGTCGGGGAGTGCAGTTACACTTCAGTACTCGCTGTCAGGCAGCATATGGATATTAAACTTTTGGAAGCCTATCTAACTGACAGAGCAGGTGGCGATCCTGATGGAAGGCTGGCATTTGGTGAGCTGGCAGGAGCCGGCGCAGTTGATTGCCTAAGAGGGGAGCATTTAACCCTAGTAATTGAGCAGGGAGGAAAGAGCAAAATATTCTTTCAAAACTCCAGACCTTGTCACGCAAATTAACATGTTGCTGAAGTTTTCTGCCCGGTGGTGTTTGAGAGCATTAGCGTTGAAGCGGCAGCGACAAAAAACAAGGTTTTTAACCCATTCTGCAAGCCAGGAAGCCGCAAGGTTTTCCTCCTCTTTCCCTGAAGCCCAGAACCTCCCAGCACGTCCAGCCCAGCCTCGCAGGCTGAGCAGCAGCAGACCTGTGGCTGAGCCGGGGAGGGGGCGTCGGGGTGCTGGACAAGGATCTGACTCTGCTCCGGGCGCGCGGTCACCATCGTGCTGGCTGAGCCCACCACCAGGTTGCTGCCGTTGAGCGAGGAAGACGCCGTCAAGCTGGCCTTCAGCCTCTGGTGAAGGAGAAAACGGGACATCAGCGGGGGTGATCTGCGTGCCGTGAAGGCTTTACCCCGCTCCAAATCCCACATGAGAGCCAGCCCCAAAGACAGGCAGCAGGGCCCGGCTCAGGCCCGAGCAGACAGGCGCCTGCACCCCAAAATTGCTCCTGCAGCTGGCGCCAGCCCACCCGCAGCTGGCAGGCTCTGCAGGACCACGGGCTCCAGAGCCCCAGCTGCCTCCGAGCACCAGGGGTGAAGAAGGAAGGGGATGGAGAAGGACGCAGGCACGATCACGGCCGTGTCTTGCACGTTCCTTCTCCAGGCAGCCACACGCAGGCCATGGGGGCAGGACGGCTCCGTTTCGGGCCTCGGACACCGTTTGAGATTTCCCACCCCACTCACAGCTCTGCCCGTGAACCCTGCAGACACCCAAACCAGGGCGGGGAGGGAGCAGCGACAACGCGGGGCGCACCGGGAACGGTGAGCAAGCACTGCCCGAAGAGGCAGCTCTGCAAATGCCTCCACCCCGTCTCAGACCCAAAACCGTGAGGTTTCATTGCTCTTTGTTCTGAAATTTAGGTTTGCTTCCTCCCTAGCTGTGGAAGAGCCAGCAGTGGAATTTTTTTTTTTTTTTAATTTTAAGGAGTCGACACAAAACCCCATTACCGGGATCCTTGGATTGCAGCACAACATCTCTCCTCTTGGCTCTGCCTCCTTCGAGCCCACCTCCAGCCCATCTGTTACCTTGGAACTGGAAGCGCCAGCTTTACAAAACAGCCGTGTTTAGGACGGGGCTGAGGTTTGTCTCGACAATAGCGTGTGCCTGCTCTGCCTGCCAGAGCCGCAGCGCTGATTAGTCTAATATTCCTGGTGGCATTTACAACACCTGCTCTCGGTGCGAGGCAGCGCTCCGGCGGCTGCGCGGGGTTTCAGACAAGCAGCAGCTCTTTAGGAAAGCCGCAGGGAAAAAGCCTCCAGACACCTTTTTCCGGAGGAGCCGGTGAAGATGGAGGGACGTCGACGTGACGCCCTCCCCGGCGTGTGTTCGGACACTTACCATTTTGGCTTCCGAGTGCACAGGAAGGCCCGATGGCGAGATGGACCCGCTGCTGTTGATGGGAGGCCCAGGAATACCGGGAATGTTGGGCACCATGGACATGGGCCGAGCCAGCTGTCGGGGAGGGAGCAACACGCGGGCGTGAGAAGCTGCGGCACTGCTTTCGGTGGCGAGCTCCGTGAGGTGGCTCTGTAATAACTCCCCAGCCGGGCGCATTTATAAAGCTTGACACACGTTCAGCATTTAACTGCTGCCATCAGTTACGTCTGCTGTCACCGAAGGCCAGCAGCCACCCCTTTGGTGGCCACGCCGGCTGCTGAAGAATTGCCCAGCCACGCCAGCCCGGCGCTCGGGACAGGAAGAAGGGTGGCCCGAAGCCTCCCTCCTTTCTCTCCTTGGAAGGCTTTTCCTCACCAGAAAACGAGTGCAGATGGACAGGGAGGGAACGAGAACCCCGCTGGTTCTCTGCCCAGCTCTGCTGCAGAGCTGCAGCAACACCAGGGGTAAAAGCATCCCCTCTTCCTGAGCCGGGTTAGCTTCCTACAGAGCCTAAAAAAACCCCACCAGGGTTTGCAGTTGCGCTCACAAGCCGCTCAGGTACGCTGCTGCAAAGTGCCACAAATGCAAGCCTTGTTCCCAGCGAGCAGGGAGGTGTGAAGATGTTTCCGTGCCCGCAAGCTACGCCGAGCTGCCTGTGCATCTGCCTCTTTTGACGTCAACGTTCCCGTTACCTGAGGCAGAGGGTTTGGGCCATTACTCACTCCAAAGCCAAAAGACGTGCCCAGCAGGACGGGCAGGATTCACGCAAGCTGCCTGGTAGGGAGCTGAAACGCTCCGAAGACCTACGAGCCACCCACCAGGCAAATCTGCTCATGAATTTTGGACCACAGAAAATTCTCTGTATGCAAAAAGCACAACCCGCAAGGCTAATATTCCAACAGCACTTTAGCACGGTGGCGAGGCCGGGGTGGCTTTCCTGGCCTGCAAAGACCAACATGTTCCCTGCAAGCTCGAATGGTTTCAATTGAGGCACGCTGTTCCAAATGGAGGCAGCTAATCAGGGATCCTACAGTTCCCAGCCCTGGATCAATGGCATGAGCCATCTGTCTGGGCATGGCTTTGTTTTTTTCCAGACTTATTGCCCTCTAGTGTGATCGACACGTTATTACTACCTTGCCAGAGCTGGCCCCCCTCCTACTCCTCCTCTTCAAGTCTTATCTTGCACAGAGGGGGAGAAATATTTTCATTTTTGCAAAATGGATCTGTCTGTACGTATTTGGCAGGGGGAAAAACTCCGTCCCCTCCTCTCTCTCGCAGAGCTGTGCTGGAAGTGTCTCTTACCGATATCACAGAAGGCATCTGCACAGGAGGGCCTGGGAGGACAGGCATGGTCTGCCCGTTCGGAAGCTGCACGACAAGCGGAAGGGAACCTGTGGGCGACCTGGAGAAACAATTCAAGCTCTCGTGGATTATTTCAAGGTTATATTTCATTATTACATTACCCCAGCAGCCCCACGAGCTCAGGGGCAGAAGCACCAATTCTGGTCAGCGACTCTGGGCCGATTCTCCTCTTCCTGAGGGGCTCACTCTGACCTGGGGGTGAGCACACGTTAGGGGAACCCAGCCTGCTGCACACCGGTGCACAGCAGCCAGCACGTGCCAGCGTCAACGGCGCCGTGACCCAGCACCAATGCTGATGGTCCGCGGCACCGTGCGCCCTGCTCAACCCCTGGGCGCGTGCTGGCCAACCGAAACTCCACGGCTGCCAAAGCCCGGAGGTTTGGTGGCCACCTGAATACAGAGAAGGGCACATCCAGCCGCTGCTGCCTGGGGCTGGGGCTCTCCAGAGCTGCTGCAGCCGCTCCCTGGGGAGCCCGAAGTGCTCCAGCGGGCAGAGGGGTGGGCTGGGCAGCAGCCCCTGCCTCCTGCTCGCTTCTCGGCCCCTGAGCCACATCTGCTGGGCTCCCACGGCAGGGCTGAGCTTCCCGTTAACGCTTCTGACTCTTACGGCTCCAGAGAAAACCTCCTCGATACGGAGCCGGCGTGGGGCTGGTTCGTGTCTGCCTGAGAAATGGCTCTGGGGAAAAAACGGGGACGGGCCCCATCGCAGCAGGCTGGGGAGGGGGCGACCCCGCCAGGGCTGGTGGTTACAGATGACAAATGCCCAGAACTTTTTCCCTTGCAGATCTCTCTGCAGCGAGAGGTGATGGTTGTGCGCGTGCTGACAAAGAGGCGCCCGCGTCCCTGCCTCCATCTCAGAGTGCTGCCAAACCTGCCATGCTCAGCCTGCGACCCTCCAGACCCAGCCTGCCCTAGGAAAGGGGAGGAAAAATCAGAGCTGCTCTGCTCTGGCTGCCGGGGAGAGGAAGGAAAGGGTCCCTGCCAGAAAGGGCTGCTTCTCCTGCTCCTCCTCGCTTCACGACGGCGCCACGGGGAGCCGAGTGGAGGCAGAGACGAGCCAGGAGGAGAGCAGAGCTGCTGGCAGCCTGGCTGGGGGGGAGCAGAGGGGAAGAAAAAAAAGCCCTGCTGCTGCCTCCTCCTCCTCCTCCGAGCCCAGGGAAGGGGGCAGAGGAGGCTGGGCTGCCTGCGACCTCGGAGGAAGCTGGCACGGAGTCGTAGCAGGGTGGGGAGCCGCAGGGAGCGCGGCTCAGAGCGGGGAGCTCGCCACGCCAATAACTCAGGCTGGAATTTTTAAGGCTGCCCTGGGACCGCGAACGCTCGGCTCTCATTCATTTCTATTGGGCATCCCAAATCCTCCAGGCTGCTCTGAAAAGCCCAGCCTAACAAGGCGAGTTACGGGGAGGTCACAGCCTCCCCTCCATCTCTGTCACGCCGACAACCCCACCGCGTCTGCAGCAGCCCTAATGCAGGGACCCTCGTTAAAGCTTCAGCCTGACCCCCCCATGGAGCCTGCTTCAGCTCCAGGAGGGATCTAGCCCCGCGAGCTGCAAAGGGCACACGAAATCCCATTAAAAGTCCAGCTCCCCCCCAGTTCTGATCTTCTCGTGTCTCCAAGCGAGGGGGGGCTCGGTGCCAAACGGCCCCGTGAGCCTCTGCCCGTGCTGGGTTACGGGGGGGGGTTTAAGGCCCTTTCGGAACCCCAGGACAATCACTTAACCCCTTAATGCCTCAGGACAGGATTTAAAACTTTCCGTCAGGAAGCCTGGATTGATGGTGCCAAGGGGTCAGAGCGAAAACACACACAAAAATATGAAGTGACAGCCAAAAAAAAAAATGGCCTGGTTAATGCAAGGAGCCAGCCTCCACCAAGGGCAATTAGAAAGAGGCCAGGAGCACGGCAAGAAAGCAGCATCCTGACACCAAAGAATAGAAGTGGGGCTAAAGAGCCGTCTCCTGAGGGCTCATTGTGATGGGCTTCCTGCATCCTTCGGGCTCCTTCCTTTCATGTGCGGGGCCAGAGCTGCCTCACCGAGGGCTCCGGAGCCTCCGATCCCGATTGCTACGGGGGCAAGGAGGAGCAGGTCATTACATCTGCCGAAACAAACAGCTCCCGAGGCAGAAGCTGACCACGAAGGAGGCCAGCAGGTTGGAGACGGGGTTACACGTCAGTGGCCACGGCTGTCTGAGGAAATCCCAAAGCCATTAAAGGAGCAGACGATTTCCTTGCCGAGCTCTCCGCTCCGCACCAGGCTGGAGGAGCGACCCGGGAGTCCCCCGGCCGGCCACGCTCCCATCACAGACACCAAGCATCGTGTCAACGTGTTTGGGGACTGGGCTTCATTTCTCCCCGCGGTGCCTTCTGCCTCGTTTCGTTCCGCTACGACAATTAGTTCCCGCTTTCTGCACTTACACCCCATCCTGCTCGTGCAGGCAGCGCCGCAACGAGGCCCTTATGCCCAAGCAGCCGCAGCAGGGGGAATCGTGGCACCTCAGCTGTGCTGGCAATCAAGGAACTTATTTAGGGACCTAATTACCGCCCAGGAAGCTTGACGGTACGGGAGGAAAACCTCGGTGCAGGTCTCCCTCCTCCGTACTTACCCGAGCTGCCTGTTGGAAGGGGGAGCCTGGGTGATGACGGAGGTTGGGGACGGCAGCGTTGGGTGCAGGGGGTCGTAGCCCAAGTGCAGAGGCAGCGAGCCCGGGCGCACGATGGTTGGGGTGGGCGTAGAGACGATGACGGGCTTGGAGGCGATCTCCTAAAGAGAGGACCGACGGACAAAAGGAGTCGTGCCGTTACCTGTCAGGCTGATAATTGCCCGGCTGCCCCTTCCAGCCGCCCTCCGACGGCTTTAAGGACATTTAGTGACAATTAGGGGAATTCTGTGTCACAGGAGCTGAGGCACGGAGGGGAGCCACGTACCCAAAGGCACACCGAGCTGGTGTCAGTGCGGGGAACGGGGCAGGGAAATTCAGACTCCTACTGCCTGCAGCAGCCGCTGGGAAATAATCCCCCTCCCCGAAATAATCCCGAATCCTCTCCGAATTGCCACCCCGGCCCCAGCTGGGAAATAATCCCCCTCTCCGAGATAATCCCCCTCTCCGAATCACCGCCCCATCCCAGCTAACGTCCCTACAGTGGGAAGTTATCCGGATGGAGACCGTGTCACCCGGGCTCATCTCCTGCTCCCAATCACCAGCCAAAGCCCCTCTGGGTGCCAGGAGCCAGGCTCGGGGAGGATGCTGAGCTCCTGCAGCACTTTCTCCCAGCCAGAAGAGCGTTCCCAGTGTTACCCCGGGGTACGCAGCAAGGTTTTCTTCATTAGCCAAATCCACACGGAGATTTAAGTGCAGGAAACGTGTATTTGAGGAGCTGGGGGGGGCGGAAAGAGGGGGGGAGCTTTTCTCTTTGTTTCTCAAATGAGACGAGAACCTCACAAGCCCAAATCACAGCCAAACGGAGCGGAGAAATGGCTCGCTTTCCTCCGGGGAAGGAGGGAACGACACCTCCGCAGGGCACACTCTCGGAAACTTACCTTCTCCTTGCTCTGCGGCGACGGCGGGTTAGAGGCAGGACTGTCTGGGGGGGAAGAGTCCACCTCCACCGGCTCTTCCTCCTTTATTTTGATGTCTGGGGTTGAGGGCAGAGACATGTCCAGGGCTCCAGCGCTCTGCGGGAAAAGCAGCCCCGGATCGAAAGGACAATTAGCTCACATTGTTTGTGAAACATTCGGCCGGTCCCAGAGGAAGAGCTACGGCTCTGAGCCCCGGCCAAATTATTATTATTTATTTGTGCTGAAGGAGCATCTGGGAGCCCGGAGCGGAGAGCGGTGCCGCGCCGCGCTGGCCCCGTCCAAGCAGAGACGGAGGCCTAGGCAAGACGGTCTCTGCCCCAGATGGCACCATTTTGTGGTTTCTCAGTAACACAGACACGATTCTTTCCACCGGGCTTTTTTTTTTTTTTGCCTTTTTTTTTTTTCCCTAAAAGGGCTCCGCTAAGGAGAACAGGTAACAAAGCCAAACGCCTGCGAGTTACAGAAGGCACTTTCATTCACAGAAGAGCTGTAAAGCATTGTATAAATCAGCCTGAATTATTTTACTACCTGATTATCAAAAGCAAACAAAGAGCCATGCAAGTTATTAAATATCTATGAGCGCCCCATTAAAATAAAACCCAACCATATGCCTGGAGCTGGCAGCCTGCCACCCCCCTGGGTTCCAGCAGTGCCACGTGCCCCGTTTTAACCGGCCGACGGCTTGCTGGGGACGGGACGAGGGCAGGGTGACAACAAGGTGACACCGAGCTCTTCCCTCCCCAGACTGGGGGGAAGAGAAGAGCTGGGAGGAGACGGCGTGCCGGAGGAAGAAGCAATGGAGTGAGGACGACGGCCGCAGGATGGGCTCACAAATCACCCCCCCTGGCTGGGGCAGGAGAAACTCCACCTCCATCGGCGCTGACGGCCGTTTGTCCGAGCTGCAATCCCTCCCGGCGCTTTGCTTCGCTTGCCCGACCGCTGACAGCTCGTCCTAGCGTCTAACCTAAACCTCCCCTGCATTTTAAGTCTCGTGGAAGGAGGGAAAATTGCAGCGAGGGGGTAAATCCGGGCGGCTGCTCTCTGCTTGCAGTGATTTACGCAGGAGCTCTGCTCGGGGTCCCCGCGGTACCCTGTTACCTGCCCTCTTAAGCAGAGATGCAGCACTGGGAAGCACAAAGGAGAAGGGATTAACATGCAGGGAAGTTTCAAGCCGCTTAAAGTGCCTCCAGGGAAGCCCCTGCTGTGCCTATGTTTTTAATTAACGTGCTGGTGTCGAGACCACCCTTGGAACCGGAGGACAAAACACAACAGCAGCGACTGGGCTGGACGCGGCCAAATGTTCAAAGCATCCCAGAAATGCAGCAGGCAGCTCTGGCCAGGCTCAGGGAGTGACAAGCCATCTGGGCCCGGGGCTCTCGCGTGTGCAGAGATTTTCGGGGAGGGATAAGAATGCTTTCCCTACGCCCGAAACCACCCCCAAGCTTCAAGCCGCCGCGTTCGCCGGGCTGCTGGCGGAAATATTTTGACTGCAGTCATCCTAAAGCAAAAAAAAAAAAAAAAAAAAAAAGAAGGCAAAACATCCAAGAGCCTAAAGGGTCTTAGCTGCAGCTATTAGGTAGCGGAGCACAGGATATGGGTGGTCTTCCATATAAAACGACTGGCTAGACTGTGGGCTGCTCAGCCATTTCTACGTGAAACCACAAACGAAAAGCTACCTTCTCCCAGCGCTCCCGGTCTGGGCTGCCGAGAACAAAAGGCAGGGAATTCAGAGCATAAAATGCCCCGGCAAGGCCCTGCAGCATACCAATGAGAGAGATCAATTTCTGCTTTAAAGAGCCCTGTTATTAGGAGAGCGGGGAAGGGGAGGGGGGGGAAGACAGTTTTCGGTTTTAATTCTGAATTCCTCCGTTCCCCATCTCGGCGAAGATTTACGCGGCTCTGCTCCCGCAGTTTATTTCCGAGCAGCGCCGCTGACTGCGAGCGTATGTACATCCATACATCAATTTAGTAAATGTATGTGCCAGCCCCAGAGCCCGGTCTGCATCTGCTGCTCCTCCGATCCTGGAGAGGCGGGGGGGGGGAAATGTCCTTAATTAGCTGCTATCTGACGAGATCCCGTTGTCCTTCAGACCCGGGGTTGGCAGGGGCAGCCTGAATCGATACTGCTTGCATATGAGGGAGCTCTTTGTTAGGAAAAGCCTCTCTCCTGCGCGGAGCCCCTCTCTCTGTTTGCAGTTCAGACGCCGCGAGCTCCGTGCCCTTGCAGGGAGCACAGGAGGAGCAGTCGGGGGGCCACGGCTGCACCTTAAAGGCAGCAGCACCAAGGACCCCGATCCCCAAGGGAATTTGGCTCAGACCCCGAGCACTACACAGTCCCGGCCTTTTCCTGCATCTCCTTCCCAAGGTGCAAGGTATTTGGGGTACTGCCCTTTTTCATTTTTGGAAGTGAAAAGCCGAAGGAATAATAAACCATTAAAACCCGCTCTAACCGGGCCTCGGATTGCAGGCCTGCCAGCCAAAGTCACCCGAGTTAAAAAAATAAAGTCCTGCGTGAGCCAGCATATTAAATCCGAGACCGTGCTGCGCCATATGCCTTCCATCAGACCAGCTCCATCCCCCCAGCCCCGAAATACCGCACGGCTCGGTTTTAGGGTAGCGGTGGCGGCCTTCGCCTCTTGCCTTTTTCTCGTCATCCTCCGCGGCTTTCTTGAACTCGTGCTCGAAGGAGCTGGCCAGCTCGTTGAAGAGTCCCACCTCTTCGCAGTTCTTCAGGAACCGAGTCGGGGTCGGGGTCTGATCTGTTCGGGTGGCAACACGGAGCAGCGGTCAGAGAGAGGCCAGAAAATCCCCCGGACCCCCTTCACCCTCTCCGGGGATGCCCAAAATACGTGGCCTCTGCTTTGCAGAAGCCTGGCTGCTTTTCTGCTAAGGTGTGTGTCGTGTCTGCAAAGCAAGGGTACAACTCGGGAAGAGGAAAAGAATTTCTCGTTGATTTTGTTTCGCTGGTAAATGGTGCTGGGAAATGAATCACTGCGGCGTGCAGCGATTTCGGTGGGACTCCTGCCCGGGTGCTGTCCCGTCCCTCCCGTCCCGGGGTTTTGCCCGTTCTCAGCTGAAATGCTACTGCAAGGAAGGGAAAATAGCGGGGTTTGGTCTCCCTGAACGGGCAGACCTTTAAAACACGGGGGGATCAGAGGAGAAGCGGCCCAACGGAGCGGCCCCACGGCTGACGCGATCGCGGAGCACGAAGGCGCATCCCAGGACGGACGTGGGAGTGCTGATCGTCACCACCGCTGCCCAAAGCGATTCCCACGGGGCCCGTTTTCCACCCTATTAACACGTCGAGTCGTGATCCCTCTGGCCATCGCCCAGGCCGTAAAGCAGGCAGGAGGCTCCCGGCTCCCGGCGCTTCCCCGAGACGTGAGGTCGGGAGCCCCGGTACGGCAGGAGCCGGCTGGCCGAAAACTTCACACGTTTGTGAGCACAAAGGGGATCCCCGGGACGGCTCCCCCTGACCTCCCCGCCTAAAACGTGGGCTGCTTGGCACCGGCTGAGGGCAGCGGCCGTGCTCGAGCCGCAGAAAACCTCCCGTTTGCTTTTACACCGGCCAGCGGTGGAGCCCCCCCCCCCCCCGCAGCCTTTGGCGATCACTTCGCCAAAGCGGGTTTTGTTCCCAGGCTGACTTCAACCCCTGCCTGCTCGGCTTGGTAATAAAGCCCAGGCCTCCTCCGAGCGCACTCCGCTTCCCCCCCAGATCTCTCTTCATTAAGCCACGAGACTTCGTCAACTGGAGCTCTCGGCGGGAGGCTGCTTTTCCAGGGCTTTTAGGGCTCTCGCGGCTCTTTTCGGACCGTTCCCCGTTTAGCAATGTCCTTCCGAGAAGTTTCCACGATGCCGCCGAGCGAAGCGGCGCCACCTCCCTCGTCCTACCCGTGTCCCCCTCCTACCGCCGGGAGCTGCAGCAGCTCAGCACCCCAGAAGTGCACGTTCCCACCCAAATCCGCCCCTCTGCTGTAACGGGCGGAGGGGGAACGATCCTTTTTACGGCTCCCTTCAGCCCAAGGGGCGCTGAAATCCCGCTGAAATCCTGCTCCTTAACGCGTGGGCTGCTGCCCTGGGCTCAGCACAAAGCAGGAGGGAGGGAGAGAAGGAGAAAACCCGCGGACAAAATGGTGGCTTTGCAACAGGAGGGATGCCTGTGTTAAATGGGCTGGGCTCGTGCTGACCACAGCTAAATATTTTTTATTATTTTTTTTTTTGTCTTTGCGATTTACCCTGGAGCAACCCATTGAGCATCAGCCAAGAAAAGCTCTGCTGGGGGCGTGTGTCTCCAACAGCCCTCGCTGCCGTTCCTTGTGCTAAATCCCCCCCAGTTTCATCCCCCTGCCCTGGGTTTTACCCTTAAGGGTTTGCACCCAGGAGAAGCAAACACCTTCGGGAGCGGCAAAGCTGAGGGCTTTTAATGGTGGGCTTCAGGGGGAGATGGGGCTGTGATCCCCCTCTGCTCCCGACCTCCTGGCCAGCTCCCGCCTGGGCTTAGCAAGCAGAAGGGAACCCACCCCCCCGGCACCCTCCCGAGACAGGGGGCGAGCTGAAGGAAAGCTCATCTTTAGGAGCCTAAGGACTCTTCAAGCCCGTGCCCCCCAAAATTTTCATCATCAACTCCCGTTAGCCTGATCCCATTTGAAACGACTTCTCCTTTCACCAGGGGGGAACACAAACCCTGCTCCGTTTATTGAGCCCGAAAGAGGAGCCCGACAAGGCAGGAGACGATCTGTAAGTGGCAGTGATCTGCTGCCAGACAATACACTTTTTTTTTTTTTTTTCCTCCCCCCCAATCTTATAAAGGCTGCATTGACCGCGCGCTGCCAGAGCGCCTCGGTCGGGCTCTGCAAACGCGCTCTCGGCAGTAGCCGGAGCACTCGGCGGCGTTTTAATTTATTAACTGCTGGCCCAAAAGCTCAAGGAAATTGACACCTGGGCTGAGGGGAGGAACCTGGGTTTGTCAGATTTGGTTCATCGTCCTCAAAGCACACGCAGAAACGTGAAAGACCTTTTTGTCCATAAATCTTCCGGGCTTAATAAAAAGGGTGAGAGCTTAAAAAAAAAAAAAAAAAGGCAAAAAAAAAAAAAAGGCAAACAAAAAACCCCCCACAAAACCTGATACTACCATAAAATAAAGAAAAAAAAAAAAAAAGAAACTTGGAAGCCTCTGGCTTTCCTTTCCTCCTGATTAAATGCAGATCACAAGAGCTTTTTATGGGAGGTAGGGACGTTTTTCAGTGCATCTGGTCCCCGGTATTAATCTTGCAGTCATGCTATATTAATGTGCACCATTTTCCGAGTTGGCCTGGATTGAACGCCGCATACCTGCTATGATGACTGAGTCGGTTCGAGCAGGGCCGAATTTCAATGTCATCTCATGCTTGTGTTTATGAACCGCCAGGTGGTCCTCGTTTGTAAACCTCTGAAATGAAACAATTTAGAAAATGGTGAATAAATGCATTTTGGGTTTTACGGTACATCCTGCAGCAGGCTGGGGGGGGGGGAGAGAGAGCCGCCCGGAGAGCGACTGTAACACAATTGCTGCCGAGCGTTAAGCAAAACCAGAGCGGGACAGATTGTTGGAGAAGCGGGGTGTGAACACAGCGCTCCAAACCGAAAAGCCATTAGGCGGCCTTCTGGCGGACGGGGGACAAATATTTTGAATAATCCATTTTTTTTATTTTTTTTTTAAGCGGCGGGGCTGCGCCGGTGGCTGCAGCCGAGCTCGGAAATGCAAACGGTCGCCGCCGCCGCCGCGCCGCTCGGCGAAACGTGCCGCTCGATTGCTGGCTGATGGAGGGATGAATTAGGGGAATTAGGGGTCAATCAGCTTTTTTTTTTTTTTTTTTTTTTGGGCAGAGCTGGCACCAGGGCGGCCGTTCAGCCCCGGGGCTTTACGGCGCGGGACGGACGCGGCTCTTGGTGGTGGTGCCGTGCCGAGATGGGGGCCGCCCTTGGCGTGCCATAAAAACGCCGCCTGAAATTCCACCTGCGGCAGGATCCTGGGCTGAAAAACCCCGCTTTTGGGCCGTAATTTCGGGAACCCCGCAGGGCCGGGCGCGGCCGCTGGAAAGGCAGACAAAAGGGCTCGCCGCCATCAGCGTCGCCCGGCTCTGCGCCGCGCGAGGCGGAGGGAGCAGGGGAGAGAGGCAAGGACAGAGTTAAAGCAAATAATAATCAAGAGCCGAGGATGGATTGCGCCTCTCCTAACAGACTGCGACAAAGCGCGAGGCGGAGGGCACCGCACGGGCCGTGCTGCAGGATTTTTACGCAGCCAGCAGCCGTGCAGCAGCGGGCTGGCCGTATTTTTTTTTTTTTTTTTTCTCGTTTCTAGAAAGAGCTGCTGCCGCGGCGAAGAATTTCCGCCCTTTCCCCCTTCCTTTTTTTTTTTTTTTTCCTCGCACCACCCCAAAGCCACCTGTTTGGGTGAATTAGCTCGAGCGTGACACCCCGCTTCGCCCTCTCCCCCCGATGCTTATTTAGGACTCGATTTTTTGCTCGGGCAAAGCCGCCTTTCCCGCGCTGGGAGCTGCCACCCCGGTGCCAGCAGAGGCGAGGGGCGGCCCTGCCGAGGCATCGGGTGCCTCCGCGCGCATCCCACCCGTCTTCCCCTTGGGTACAGCACCAGGCCCGTTCTGCAAAGCAGCCTTAAAATATGTTACGGCAGGCAGGTCCGTAAGGCTTCTGACGGTGACTCGTAACCGGGGCTCGAATTAAAAGAGGTCAGAGCTTTTACACCCTTGCAGGCAGCTCAACAAAGAGGTTTTTGCCTGCTCAACCCCGGGTGCGCACGCAGAGGCTTTCCCGGTCGCTGCTCCCCGCAGCTAAACCTTAAATCCCACTTCCCAACAGTTTTTGCTAAAGACCCACACACGCTTCTGCCCGGTTTCTTTTCTCCACGCTCCCAGAAGCTTCGGCAAAACCTCGGCCCCAGCTCCAGCCCCGATGCGACTCGTTTCCAAACGGCGTCACAAATCTCCGCGCCGCCAAAGCGCGGCCGAACAAAGGAGAGGAGCGAGCGAAGCGCAGCCCCGGGGTGGGATTTTGAAGCCGCTGCCGCCGCCGTTTCGCCAAGGGAGCCCAAATTTGCAGCCTCGTTTTTGCCATAAAGCGCTGGCGGAAGGGGGGACGCGGGGAGGAAGGGTTGGCACCGGCACTTTGTCACACTTTTGGCCCAAAAGCGCCGGCTGCCAGCCCCCGCTCGACGCGCTGACGAGCCGTTATCGGAGGAAAAAGGGTGGGTTACGGTAAGCGGAGGAGAATAAATCAGGATTTTTTTGCGAGGACGGAGGAGCAGCCGGTTCCCGATGAATATTGAGCAGGCAGGCGGCCGCTACGCCGGCAGCGGCTCCAAATGCTCAACACGCAGACACGGGGGGAAAAAAAAAAAGGAAAATGAAGAAAATGCCCAGTTCTCCCATTTGGGTTTGTGCTAGGTAAAGAAATGAGATTTTCAAGGCAAGGAAGGGGTGAAGAGGGCCACTTTCCCCCCCCCCACGTCCTCCCCAGCAGCCCTGGCTCCAGCAAGGGGCACGTTTCAGCCCGGACTTGGCAGCGTTGGTACCGCTGAATTTATTTTAATCTTTCATTTTGCTCCGTGCAGGATTTTTTTTTTTTTTCTAGGGCACTTTTGCTGCTTTCGGCGCGCGTTACAGCTCTATTTAACATCTTTATGTGGTCTTACTAGCTGCGGAGCTCTCTCTTTCTCTGCACAGAAATGCTCACAGACACAATATATCTTTCTACATACATTTCCAAACGCCGAAACCTAGAGGCTGAGTCTGGCACTTCAGTTCTAAATCATGTCATTTTACACAGAGAAGAAAGCAGGGGGGAGAGCGGGGGAAAGAAGGAGGGGGGATAGGAAAGAAAAAAAAAAAAGGGCGAATGAGTTAAAGCCACAGCACCGGCTTTAATATTTAATCTCCTTCCATCAGCAGCTGACATATAGCAGCGTTATTTCAGCCTGCTAGTTTGCGGGTGTCTGAATTAAAAAGAAGATGTAGGCTGTAAACTCTTTGGGGCGAGGGACAGCCGCGCGGAGCTGAGGACGCCGCGGCCGCCTCCGCGGCGTGCATCGGCCCCGAAAGCAGCGACCCTGCGAGCGGCGGCGGTGTAAAATCTGATCTGAACGCCGCACACAGCCCCCATTTCAGCTCTTCTCTCCCCCTGCGATGGCTCTGGGAGCTCTGGCCGCTGCCTTCGGTGCGAGGGCTGGAGCACGCCGATGGCATTTGGGGTTTGGGTAAACACGGGGCCGAGTTTATTTACCCAAGAGACAGTCCCAGCTTTTTGGAGAAAACAGATTTGAGGCAGATTAAGGCTGGACAGTCTGCATTCTTTACCCAACAGGCTGTGACAGCTCGATGAATAAGCGTGCTCATTTAAAAATCTTTATTTAATAGGGCACAATACTTCCAGCTGGACCGACGTGCCATCTCTGCTAGAACAAGAGCCAGAGAATAAACGCAGCAGGCTGAAGCCTGGATCTTCAGGCAGAAACATTTTCCATCGATTTAAGAAGCAGGACATGAAAAACAAGGGGTTGCTTAACGTTTCTCCTCCCTTTTGCATTCGTAAAGCCTTCGACCGCATTCAAACCGCGGGCGAACGGAGCACGGTTTGTCCCCTGACACAGGCTGGAGACACAGCACGGGCTCCGGCCCGGCACAGAAAGCCCCCCGAGAGCTGAGCTCCCCCGGGCCAGGGCTCTGCCTTCAGAGGCAAAATCAGAGCTGGATGCATCCCACGCAGGATGAATCCCATGCAAAGGGAGGGTTAGGAGGGTGCTGAACCCACCGCACCGAGCCCAGCAGCCCAGGTGCTCGCTGGCGGCAGGCACGGCGCGCGAGCTGCGTGCCTGTTTTTTAACCTCGACAGTCGTTTTTGGAGAACGCAACCAGCGGCTGCGGTGCTGAGCCTGCCAACCGGCCGAAATTCGGTTTTAACACAGACGGGGTGCGGGCTGCGGCGGCACAAAGCGTTCCCCGGGCACACGCTTGGGAAAAGGAGGCTTCACCTTGCAGAAAGCGCGAGCCGTGGGATCTGGAAAGGGTGGGGAGCCAAACCTGGCCGCATCGGGCTCCTCACGGGGCTGAATTAATAGAGCTGCTGTTAAGACGGGGAAGCCCAAACGCTGCTCCGACCCCAGTTATCCTGCCCGCAGCGTGGCTGAGACACCTGGATAGGGTGGGAGACAAAAGGAGACGGCGCGTGCCCTGCAGGCGCGGCGCTGGAGGGAAACTCGGCGCTGGCTGAGCTGAGCAAAAAGGCACCGACTCCCAAAGGAGCCACCCCGGGTGCCACTCCCAAAGCCCACCTCGGCTATCGTGGCGTGAGCATCCCAGGACAAGGGGGCTGGGGGGTGTCTCGGGGTCTGCGCCGCCCTCCAAGCACCACCTCAGGGGGGCAAGGGGTACCCACGGGTGACGCCGGAGCCCACCCGGCGTGGGGCGCAGCACGTCCTCCCCTTCACGCCGCACACACAGCTCGCCGTGACGGGGCTCGGATGGATTTCTGGCAGCGGGGCAGGCTGGACAGATGCCCCCCCGTGCACCCGGCCCAGCCGCGGAGGTAACTAACACAGGGTCACGGGCACCCCCGAGGGCCGGGTGCCCAAAGGTGAGTGGCGCCGGCTCTGAGTGATGCGACCCCCCTGGTTCCCGCGTGAGATCCGGGCTCCGTAGCCCCCATTTCCCAGCTGAGCGATGACCACGCTAATTCCCCCCCTCCCTCGCGCAGAGGCTGGAAGGATTAATTCGCTAATGCGCGTAAAGTGCCCGGCTACCCGAGTGATTCATGGGTTTTAGGGGCCGGGGGGACCATTACAATTATCTGCCCCGTGAATCCCCAGCTGGGCCCGTTTCCAGAGGAGAGGAGGTGGCCCGAGACAGCGGCGGTAACACGGCGAAGACTTGTTGGTTCGAAAGAATGCAGCAAGAGCGCGGCCACGCTGTCTGTTTTTACGCTTCGGAGGGACGGCACGCTGAGATTTCGGCCCCGTTTTCCCTTCGCTCGTACCACCAGGGGAGGGTTTTCCCCCAGAAGGGCTCGGAGCCCGCCTGCTCCCATGGGAAAAGCTGGTGCCGACGGTCCCAAAGGCAGCCAAGGGAGCTCCGTCGGCACCTTCGGCTGCCGAGCGCGCCTGGAGAGCTGCCTTCAGTGGCGGCATCCTTCCGCTAGAGGAGGGAAGAGACAGCACCTCCGCCAGCCGAGGCCAAATGAAAAGAAGAGCGAAGGTTTACGAGCGATGGAGAACAAAACCCGAGGTCGCAGGCGGCACGTCCCTGCATCCAGAGGGAGCCCTGCCCAGCACAAAGCCTTTCGGCAGGAGGGGAGCGGATCCTTCGCGGCGCCCCGCTGCTCGGCCACGGCCCAGGCTCTGCGCTTAGAGCCCCCCAGCCAAGGTCGCGGCACCCTGGTGCGTGCAGGAGAGGAAGGAAAGCCTAACAGGGGGGCAAGGGCTCATCTCCACGGCCCCACGGGCCGGGGGATGTCAGCTCAGCCCCTCTCTCTCCCCTGGCACAGCCAGCTCTGGCATCTCAGCGGGATGCACCCCTTTTGGTGCCTTTCCCAAAAGGCAGGGGCAGCAGGAAAAGGTTATTTCTGTTGACTCAGGTTCTGCGAAAACCAAAAAGGCCACGGCCAGCTCAATCACCTCGGAAAGGAGCAGGCTTGGACGTATTTGGGGCAAGATCCCCCTGCTGTTCCCCCTCCCCCCCGCTAAAACTGCATCGAGATTAAACCCTTGCAATGTTATTTTTGGCTCCGGCAACTCCAGGGACCCATGTGGCTATGCCTTTTGCTTTAAAAATCTGCTTACATCCTGCCCCGTGATTAATTCACGTTCCTTTCCTTGTTTAAAAAAAAAAAAAAAAGAATAATAATCAGAAACTCCAGCCTGTTCACAGGGTGCTGGTGTTAGGAAGCCCCGTCCAAACCACCAGCACAGCCTTTAACAGACGCTTCGTTGGGATTAGCATTGTGCAAGCCACAACAAAGATGCCTTCTTCTTCTTCTGGAGGGAACCATGCGATTTCAGAGTTATTTTTTGGGGGGCTTGTTTTGTTTTTCAGGCAGTCACCACAGATGGGAGCTGCGCGGCAGCACCTCCTCTGCGTCGGCTCGTCTGCCCCGCAAACGCTTGCGTGGGGAGGAGAAGCTGGGAGCACGCGGCGGTGCCCAGCCTCTCCTCGTGCATTTCTCCCACCTGCAGCGAGCAGCACGGCAAGGTCACGGTGACAACACACGGTGCTTCCGTGTCCCCGAGACGAGCCGCTGTTTTATCACGCAGCAGGGAGCAGGCTGGAGGGAGGGGATTTTATGGGTTCGGCACGCTGCTCCTACCAAATCCCCAGCAATTAGCAGCTCAGGTGGCTCCCCAAAGTTCCCTGCGATTTAAACAAAGAGTTATGCAGGTTCTGGAGCCCGTCCCATCCCCGTTCCTCCTTGGCCAGAAGGGCAGAGCATTTAACTGGGAGTAGGTAAATAATTTAATTTACATTTCTATAGCTTCGCTTATCCCAGAGGGCTTCTCATACACATGCCCCTCCGCTGAAATGCAGGTGTTTCAGCAGGGGGGAAGGCAGCAACCATCTGGCCTACAGCACACCACGTAGCGGTGAGGAGGGAAGCATTCGGCCAAGGACATACGGGGCAAATTCTTTAATAAACTCTGCATTCGACTTACTTTTTTTTTTTTTTTTAATCAAGTCTCCTGTGGCAGACACAGCATCTCCTTCACCTCCAGCACGCTGGAGCTCAGCATCAGCACGGCTGGGTGCAGACAAAACCAACCTCGGCCCTTCTGAACGGCCAGGAGCTACCTGCTGGGACGGCATCGATCCCAGTGGGATAACTGGGACAAACGTCCCGGCTCGGACACCGGGAGCTTTCGCTGTCGAACCCAAGCCAAAGAAAACCCGAAGGATTTCTTTGTAGGGCCCTGAAGGACCAAGAACCAACCTCTTCCCCTTTTTCAAAAGGGGTCTATGTGGAAAAAGGCAGAGGAGCAGCCGGGTTGCTTCGCCCGAAGCACACCCGGCCGCGCAGACGAGCGGCCCCCGGTGCTCAGCTCCCCCTGGGCTTGCAGCCCAAACCCCGGCACGCGAACCCCGGGCAGGTCGGGCTCCTGAATCTCCGACGGGTCCGGGCTACGTGGGAGCAGGCGGCGTTTTCTCACCACCACCCTTCTGCCCCGCTCGCGTGGTGCTGGCAGGGGCCGGGGCCATCGGCACAAAGCCTGCGGCGATGCACCGATTGTTTCCTTCCACACGGTGGAGCGTTTTTAGCCTCGTTTCGCCGCGAGTGAAGGTTATTAAAACCCACGTATTAATTACCGCTGCCACATAACTTAAGAGGAGAGGCCCAGCGGTAATTAAGGGAGGTGAGCGAGGGGGTGGAGTTGCAGAGCGTCAGCGGCTCCGCAGCCTGTGCCTACGGATGTGCGCCTGCCCCATGGGATCCCCCAGATAGCTCCAGCGTGGACGTGAATCATTCTTACGTCCCCGGCTCGAATCCCAGCAGCACCACAGGTTTTCAGTGTGACCTTGGGCAAGCCATCAATCCTCCCCCTACCTACCAGACAGAGCAAATAAAAAGGGAAAAAAGGCACCATACTTCACGAGGGCGTTAGGAGAGGAAGCCGAGCGCGCACGCAAGCACCAGGAGCCGTGCGAGAAGCACTGCAGAAAAAAAAAAAATATATTAACAAAGGCAATTACGGCTGCGCTCCCCCGGCCGTATTTCAGGCGGGGATTCATTAGGAGCTCGGCGTTTCTTGCTGTCGCAAGAGCCAGGGGCCACGGACCAAGGAAAAGGGGCAAGGAGCGCGGGCATTCGGCCACGCAGAATTCCTGCCCTGCCCGACCGCGGGGCTGAGCGGTTTGGGAAGCTGGGGGGCGTTGAGGGGGGAAAAGTGCTGCCGTGAAGTTCGTGGGGCTCTGCCCTCCCGCGATCCGGAGGCAGAATCACGAACCCCCGGTGCTGGTGGCAGAGAAGAAAGGGGAAGAAAGGGTGAAAAAGGGAAAAAAAAATCCCCCTCCCGTCCCTTCCCAAGCCTTCAGATCTACCACAGAAACCCAATCTGGGCTCCTGCCTTCCCCTGCAAGCCTCTGCTGTTTACCAAGTGAGTCACCCTTCCTGCCTCGAACGCTCCCCAGCTCCTGAATGAATAATTTGGGAGCAAAGACTCCTTCTCAGCAAACAAACAGCATCAGCAGCAAGCCCCGCACGACGCACGCAGGCAAGAGATAATTTATAGAGTGAAAAGAAAAGAATAACAGGAAACTCCCTCTCCGCATACCCCGAGAAACGAGAATGCATGCGCAAAAAATAATTAAATCCGAACTGGAGTCGATTAATTTGTCTACAGGGCTGAGGATTTGTGCTTTGGGAGGCTGCACGGGGCTCTTAAACAGGCTCTGGACGGGGGCCAAGGCTGTCAATGAGGCAGGGGCTCGGAGAGGTTTTGGCAGCAGGTGCCGCAGCACATGCAGCTCTGTGGTATGAGTCGCTCCGGCTTCCCCCGTCGCTGCCAAGCCGTACATTTCAGCTGAGAGCTCGGCCTCGTTGGAAATCGAGCCCCTGAGCCCCCGGGTGACAACGGGGAGCCCCGCGCAGCCCGCACGTCGCTGCACCTGGCGGGGACCCTGTGCCGCTCGCCCCCAAAGGCGGCGCTGTCGGTGCCGGGAGGGGAGCTCAAAAATGTGGTTAGAGGGAACCCAAAAATGTGCTCGGAGGGAAACGAGCCAGCAGGATCGAGCCGAAACCGGGACGAGCGTCTCGCCGAGACACCCGAGGCACGCGGGTGGGAGCGAGGAGCAGCCCGGGCACCGCTGCGGGGAGCTGCGCGCCCCGGCACGGGACTTACCCTTGGAGGAGCACAAGGGCAGGCCGTGCCGGGGGAGCGGGCCTCGAACAGCGGGCTCCCATGGACGGAAAACCCCATTTACCACTCCGGACAGCCGGTGCTGCAACTCCGATCCAATCCCCTGACGTTAATTTGGGAAGCAAATTCGGAATTGTTGGGAGGGAGCCAGCTGGGCTGAGGCTCATCGGAGAGGTTCGGCTGTCGTCCCCTCGGAAGACGCCTCGCTAGCGCCGATCCCCTCCGCCGCACTATTGTCCCGGTGCTACAAGAAAGCCGATCCTAAAAACAAAGAGTTAGCTCCAGTGGAAAAAAAGCGCTCATTGTGCCCGTGCGCCGCAGCTTGAAGGAGTCGCCGTGACTCAGCCTTGACCTTTGAGCACCACCACAATTAGAAGAAGGATGCCGTGGTCCCCATTCAGGGTTTTAACGCGCTGGAAGGTTGGTTTCCTTCAATTCATTCGCAGTACTGGGTGGGCGCCCACCCATTCATGCTGTGCGAGCCTCTCCTTAGGCTTTTAGGGCACAAAAACAGGGTGGTGGGTTGTTTTTTTTTTAGTGGACCTGAGCTAGAACTTGTCACGGGGAACCTCTAACAGCACCGGTTTGGAGAGGGCATCACGCTAAATGGATACAGAGGCTCGTTGCTTTTTTTCCCCTTTAATATTAGCACATGAGCCTATTTCCCCGTTAATATTAGCATTTCCTAGCTAGGAGGAAGAAGCTACGAGGAGGAGCGGATCCACACACCCAGAGGAGCGTGAGCACAGCTTAACGAGGCCTCGAGCGGAGAGGGACAAAAAGCAGGAGCCGAATTCCGTTCTGTGGATCCCCGGCCACCCTGAGAAGCAACTGGGGTATTTTAGAAAAGAGGCACAGAAACACGCAGGGTCTGGCCCCTTTGTGCCTCCCGAGAGGTGCACGAGCTCCGTGGAAGCTCAGAAGACCACGTCAGCCAGCCATGACATCCACAGGTGCCCCAGTGCGAGATGTGGGATGGGACCCAGGGGTTCCTCGGAGCCCTGCGGTGACTCTCTCCCGGCTGCAGATGCCCCGCGTCCCTTCTGAGCACCCCACACTACCCCAGCTCCCGGATCCCACCCTCGGGCGGGATTTCCCCTGCAGCCAACCCATCCCATGGCACAAAAAAGCTTCCTGACGCCGATCTCAGCACCACAGCGCACGAGAACGCAGCCTTTCTCGGCGCATCCCTCGCACCTTCCTCCCCGAGCTTTTGGCAACCTCCCCCCCCAGCTCCTGCTGCGTTCCCAGAAACGGACAAAACCCCAAGCCCCTCATTTTGTAAGGGCCACGATTCCCCACGAGAAGCGACGAGGTGCGGCAGTAATTTCGCTCCTAAAAAGAGGAAGGCCAACGGCAGAAAAAAAAAAAAAAATCCAGGCGTTTGCCTCTTTCTGCCTCTCGGAAGAGCCACCTGTTTTCTCGTAACAGGTAGATTTATGGGCGTATTAACGCGGCGCTGCTGCTCCCGCCCTGATGAGGTTCTCAGTGACCCTCTTCTCTCCCGAGATTTACGGTTTCTCGGAGCAGCCTATTGCACGGGGGTCGAACTCCAGCTCTTTGCGCCACTCCATCCCGCACCCAGAGATCACCTGCGCCAAGGAGCCGGATCCTCTCCCCAAATCAGCTGCAATCATTATGCAACTGTGCCTGCTTGCAGAAGGTGCCAAGCTTTCCCCGGCAAGTCGGGGCAGGCTCCCGGGGAAGCAAATCTCCTCGCTCTGCTCACGTTCTTCTCCACCGCCTGCCACCACCGCAGCTCACGACGGGGAGGTTTCAGCTGCCTACACACCGGGATTAAGCCTGAGGAGCGCATTAGCACGCTCCCAGCTCTCCGTGCTTGCCGGTGGACTTGGTGACCTGGCCAAATCCCCAGCAAAAGCCCCTCTGTGTCTGCAGCAGGCTTCCCAGCTGCAATTCGCGCTGGCCCAGGGCTCTCGCTCGCTCCTAATTGCCTCCTTGGCTGCTCCTGGCTAATGGCAAACCCTTTTAACGTTACTTTCCACCTGCAGCCCTTAATAAAAATTAAGTGGAGAAACTCTTAAGTGCAAGAAAAATCAGGAGGGATGGAGGCAAGCTTAATGCAAGCCGCGTTTCCCCGCGACCGTTTGATCTACGGCCCCCTCCCAGCCCCGGCAGCAGAGCTGAGCCCTGCCGGGTGCCACCTGGGCGATGATTCAGCGGTGCAGAAATACACAGCTGAGGTCACCAGAACCGCTTCGCTCGCATCCTCGGGGTCCCAACCATTCTTCCGCCCACGTTACGGGCCGCCGTTAATAAAATTTCGCACGCAGTCCGAGCGAAAGGCATTGAAATTTTCTTTTCTAAAGCTCGCCGATGTTTGAGGTTTATGGCAGACACCGCACAAAAGGGAGACTAGCTAACACAGCGATCACAAACCGCTTTTAATACCTGAAGCGTGCGCAGGAAATCTCTCCCCCAACCACAGAAACAAAGGCTCGGGTTAATCCCAAGCGAGCAGGTGAATTAGCAGATTGCACGAGAGCCAGAACTAAGATGCCGACAGGGATGCTGTGCAGCGAAGAGCTCGCAGCTGCACCCCCAGCACTGCGAGGACCCGGTGACACATCGCACGGCGACTCTGCAGGTGGCTGGGGTGGCAGCAGCGGAGGGGAAAGCAGGAGCCTTGCACCAAAAAAGCGAAGAAAAGAGCCAGAAAAACACCCAGGAGCAAGACACTGGTGGGACGGGCCGCTCCGCATTTTTATCTCTGGCTTGGATTGCTTGAAATCCGGTCCCTTGAGTATTTATTCTTGTAAACGGGGTTTTTTTTGAGACCGAGCTGCTCATCGCCCTGTCTGAAGTCCACACGAGGAGGGTTCGAGCAGACAAAAGCGACAGGTGATGCTTTGAATTCCTGACAATTACCCTTGTGACCGTGAGCCCCTCGCCCGTTCTCAAACCCCGCTTCTCTGCCTAAAAGGAGGGACCGGCACGGCCACGAGACACATTCGCCGCTTATAAATAACCTGAAGAAGTTAAGAAGCCAAAAACGTTTAACTGCCCCGAAGACAGACTGCTCCGACGTTCTGCAAGAACTTCATTTTATGAAATGGTTCCATTTAGCAGCCTTTACTGCTGAGATTAATTTATAGCTTGTTTTGCACTGCTGCAGAACTCTCCCACCCCATCCCCTACACACACAATTCTTTATTGTCTAGATGTTTACTCTCAGGGGGAATTTTAGGACTTTAATGTTTTTATTGTTTTAATCCGGCATATAAAAAAATTATTTGAGCTAAACAGCTGGTACAAGTGCTCGGGAAGTGGCGGTGCAGTTTCTCAGCTTGCATCATTAAGCAGGTGTTAAATAAACACGACGCCACGCTCCTCCCGAGATTTACCATCGCAGGAGATTTGCAGGGGACTTTGTAAGAACGGCGGGGATGTTACCAAACATCAGCCCAGCCTCTCCTGCTCCACGGCCCTCTTTATTTCTGCCCAAGCTCTCAGGACCTGCCTTAGCCCGGGCTTATTCAGCCTCAATCCCTCCAGCCAGCACCGCTAACCCGAGGAAGGGGCGAATCTCCCGGAGCAAAATCCCCCTTTGCCACCTTCTGTGCACAAAGGGGACTTCTGCGGATAGGCCACGTGTTTAGGCACACCGAAAAAAAAGCCCAAAAGGTGCTTTTTTCTTCCTGCCTGTAACGCGCCGACATGCGTGCGCCAGTCCTTTGTGCGGCTGCAGCACCGCAGCCCCCAGTGGCAGCGCACCGCGGCGGCTGCCCGAACCCAGCAGTCCCTTATAAATGCTTCCTCCAGCATTAGGAGCGGCTAGAAATAAATGTATTTATACTTATTGTGAGCTTTCACACCTCGAAGAAGAGCTGAGTCTCTAAGAGAAAGGTTCTCGAGCAAAGCAGCAGCCACCGAGGGGAGGAGAGGGGCCAAAAAAAACCCCTAAAAATAAAAAAAATACAAAAAGCCTACCTAGAAATCCCTCCTACCATCAGCTCTGCTGCCATTCTCTGATCTCACGTGAAGCACCTCTGCAAGGAACCCGAGATATTATTACTGCTTCGAGCTTTCCTATCCCACCCTTGCTCTCCAGCGAGGCTCGGGGGCTCGCAAAGCGCACGAGGACGCGGCGTCCCCTGCTCGGCATCGCGGCGAGCCGCAGCCACGGCGGAAAGCCGCAGTCAGCCGCAGAGGGGCGGAGCGGCCGCCGCACAATGCCCGGCTCCGGCCCGGCGAGCATCCTCGGAGGCCGAAATCCTTCCTCTTCTCCCCTCTTGCCAAGAGCCAGCTCCGGCCGCCGCCTCTGCAGGGCTCGGTTGGGTCTTGCCGGGCTCAGAGAAGCGGGCAGGGATGCAGGCTCCTGAAAAAATCGTGTCCCCCCTCTCTCCTTGCTGCTGTTTAGGGATTGAAATTAAAAGAGGTCACGAGCTCGTTGGGTGCTACTGACTCCGTGTGGGGTGTAAGGAGGGAAAAGACGCCTCTCTTTTTTTCCCTCGTGACCCAAAGCACGCTCCTCAGCACCATTTTTGCTGGGGAAGGAGAGGAGAGGCCCTCGCTGAGTCCCTCCACTTGCTTTTTTTTGTCCTTAAGTGACGGTTTCCCTGGATTTTATGCAAGAGGTTTGCAGAAAATCCTGCAAACTCGTGCACCTTTCTGGAGATTAAATGCATCTGTGCTAGCATGAAAGCACGGCCTTCGTCAGAGCTGCGTGCTGCATCCGCCTGCGTTAACCTGGGGAGCGTTAGCTGTCCGCACAACACCACGACCCACTCCTAAGCTTCAGAAATTCAGCAGGTAGGAAGCGAGGCTCTGAACACCACCACCAAAACCCCCAAACCAAACTGCCTGGTCTTCAAGAGACCGTTTCGAAAATAAGGAAGTGTTTGACCACGGAAGGGGCAGGAAGAATTCGATCCTGGGCGCAGGCTTGGACTGCACCCCGAGACCTCCCTCTCGCTTCCCGACCGCCTCACCCGTCCCAAACCTCCACACCCAGAGCCCTGCTTCACATTTGCTTTCCGAGGGAGCAGGGATGAAAAGCAGGTCTGGAGGTAAGACGGCACGAGGTTAAACTCGCCGGCCAACGCGGCAACACGGGCAGCTCTGCCCGCTGCTGCGGGAGCACGCGGCCCCGGGCAGCTTTCTGCCCCTCCTGAGCTCCAGAGCACCGGCAAGTTTTCAGATCAGTCTAATTTCAAGTTAATAAAAGAGCCCGGCTCGATTTATGGCCTCGTGCTAGCAGCACACGCCGTTTGCATTTTTGATATAGGGCGAGAGCTCTAGGTGAGGACTGGGCTGAGATTATTTTGTTCGGAGCAGAAACTCCGCGGCTGTGAAAGCCCCTTAAATCAAAACGAGAAGAAAGCATTCCCTGCAAGCCCGCAGCCACGCTCCTTTGTGGGTATTTTTGCAGCCCCGATCATGTTCCCAAGAAAGGGGAAACCCTCCCTCCTTGTTCCCCCCCCCCAGCTTCAAGAAAGTGGAAACCGCCTCGTAATCTGGGAGCAAACAGCAAGGACAGGGCTCAGAAAAAATAAAAGAAATAAAAGAAATTGTTGCAAACCTGGCAGCACCTGAGAAACTCCAGATCCAGCTCGAGGGGCTGCGAGAGCCCGCACGCGGCTCTGCAGGGGGGACCCTTGAGAAAGGGCAAGAACCCTAAAGCCGGCTCCGAAATACCAAAAACACCCTGAAATACCAAAATGCTCGCAATGAGTGGGCACCCTGCTGAACCTGCACCCCTGGGTGCCGCGCAGGGGCCGCTTTCCAAGCGGGGGGATGTTCTCCCGTGTTGTAACCCACAGAAATTTCCACTGCGGACTTTCCCTCCCGCTCTGCTCACGTATGTGGCATCGAATGGCCCCAGTAAAAGGGGGCTCCGAGCCAGGCTATGTGCATATTTTTATATATATATAATGTAGATGGACGTGTATCGGACATGAATAAATATATATGAGAAGAGATAGGGAGAATATCCTGGTTCCTCTCTTTCTCTGTATTTATAACCCTGAGTTTGCAAGTCGCCCGCTGAAACGCAGCGGGCTCGGCAGCCCAACCTGCCCTGGGAATCAGGCCGGGAGCTGCTCAGCGCCCTTCCTCTCAAGCACAGAAGGCGAAATCAAGTTTTGGGCAGCTCCAAAGAAGGTTCTACCGCTGCCCCTGAGCCCTCGCCCCCTTCGTGGCCGGCAGGAGGGGCTCCCTTTGGAACCGAACCACCCCAGCGCCGCAGCTCGGCGGTGGGTGCGCTTCGGCTGTGATTTGCGAGCGGTTTGAAGGATCCTCTGGGACGAGAGGTGCTCCAAAAGGGCAATTAGCTCCATTACTGGCTATTCCACTGCAACACGCGATAGGTTTGCCGGTTGCGTGCCGCCTCATATACCCCGGCTGATGCCAAAATGAACAAGTATGCTAATGAAGCGAGCGGCGAGCGTGCCCGGCGCGGCGGCGGATGGCTCTGCAGCACGGCTCGTCCTCCGCCAGCCTTTTCTTTGACAGGACCTGCATTAAAGCCGGCTGCTGCATATTTTAAGGCGTTATTAGGCAGCCTGCAGCCTCAGCACAGCATCTCTGGGGCGGCAGAGGGGAAAAGCACGCAGCTATTTCTTCAAATCCAGAGGTGCTATTTCTTCATTTTAATTGCTACAGCAGCCGATACGGCCAAGAAATCCTATTACGAGCTTTATTTTTTTTTTTTTTAGAATAGGCGTTCACCAGAAGAGATAACTCTAAGAAATGTGAAAGCTGTTGCCAAATCTCATTGCATCTCCAGCGTGAGAAGCCAGGGTCAGGGCAGATTATTATTTTTTTTTAGAAAACCAGAAGCAGAAAGGAACTAACGCAAGTTTCAGTTACTTATCTCCTCTATGTATGGTTAAAACAATTCATTAAAAAAAACCAGACATATATTTAATTGGATTTGAGAGGTTTTTAGAGAAATATGCTCTAAAGCCTCACCAAGCACACCCAGTGCACCTTCCAGAGACTCCTGCCAGTCCCCCCCTAGTGCTGCACGCGCAGGAGGACGCTGCGGTAGACGAAAGCATCCAACAACAGCTTCCAGATAAATTTTGCTGCAGTGCATGCCCTTTCTAGCAGCCGCCTCCCCCAGTGGCCTTAGGCACCCATGTCCCAAGCCCTGTGCAGGAGGGAAAAGCTGCCCTCGCCCACCCAGCCCTTCACACGTGGCTGCAGCCGCAGAGCAACCCCCGGGGCTCCGGCGAGGAGGGCGAGCAGCACGAGCGTGCCTGCAGCGTCTCGGAGCCTCCCCTGCAAACGTTCCCAGTTCCCAGGTGCCTTCTGCCAGTCGTCTTCTTCCCTAAACAAACAAGAAAAGCCACGCACGAAACACATCGCCCCAGAAAATTAAGGTGGAGATCTCACGGGCTCTGCCTCCCGCTCTCAGCACCACCACTACATCACAAGGGCTGCACCAGAAGGGGTTTGGCAGCAGGGCTGAAGCCAGGAGCTTACTGGCAGGCAAAAAGGATGCAGAGAAGAAGAAATCCAGGGGGAAAACGCAGAGGACACCCTGCAATAACCGTTACCCTTCCCTGGCTAGTGTCACTTTGAAGCCTGCCATGTGCCACGACGGGAAGCGGGTGTTGCAACGCTCCCTGCACCCGTGGCACTGCAGCAACCAGCCCGGGGCTATTTTTAAACCATGGGGAGGGTGCAGAGGGGAAGAAAGGCAGCAAAATAGAGGAATTAGCCAGTCCAAGAAAAGGCTGGGGGGGGGGGGGGGGGGGGCAGGGATGAAAACCAAGCCCGGGCTGGGTGGGGTGACAGCTGCCCCGTGGCACCGGGCCAGCACCGGCACCAAAAGGGCATCGGGGAGGACGGCGGTGCGGAGCCGCGGCAGCGCCCGCGCTGCAGGAAGGGGAGAAGAAGCCTGCAGAAAGCCCTTGCAAAAGAAAAGCCTTTCCTCCTCGTCCCTGCAAGGCTGCCTCTCCATGCTGCAGTGCTCGTGGAGGGCTTCCAGATTCGTTACCTGTCCTCTCCGCAGCGCGGCCACTGCCCGGAGAGGTTTTGGGCACGGGCTGGGGGGCACCAAAGCGGCCACAGCACTAAAAGAGAGCTCGTGCTTAACACCAAATCAACCAGAGGGGATGCAAAGACGTTTTCCTGTGAAGAAAACGGCGTTCCACGTTATCGAGAGCCGGCTCTTTGGCACGGGCTTACGCAACGCTTTCTGCGCGGCCGCGGGGTTTGCGCACAGGTCCGGCGAGTCCTTTGGCATCCAGGCTCTTATTTAGAAACGGGGGATTTGGAAAGCTGTCCGGAGCCATTTCCATCTGACAGACAAGTGTCTGTGTCGGTTCAGCGCCGCGCACGTGCTTCAAATGCAAAGCAGAAGTGGCATTCGCAGAACTGGCAGCGAACCCCAGCCGGAGGAATGATAAAGATTTTAACTTACAGGAAATGCCGCTATTAAATAATATTTAAGTCTTAATTATATTTTAAAACAGCCATTTTATAAAAAAAGAAGTTCTATTATAGTGCTTTTGTAGTTAAAGGTCTGTCAACATTTCCATTTTAAACCTTCATTTCTAGGGGGTTTATAATTTGGTCATAAAAATTCATTCTAGGCTGGAACTTGGCATACAGGGGCTCAGCCTAGGAGCAATATTTTTTATTATCCAATTTGGTTTAAATTGGTTTGGCCGTTTTTAAGTTATAGGAGTGTAAAAAATAAACGTTTACTGGTTTCAGATGCCTTCTCAAGCTTATTATTATTCAAAATTAGCTTTCCCCTCCCCACCTCCAAAAATACCTTCAGCAAGAGGTGGGAGATATCACTTCGCTCTGCCGACAACACATGAGTTACAATTCAAATTAATTCACTTCTTTTGATGCTAACAACCTAAAGAGTTACTATAACCAAGCACTACTTTGCCACGGACCCATTACGTACTGTAAATGCTCAGAGATTTGTGCAGCATCTGCCATTTTGTGCCTGCTGCACAGGTACTGCAGCTGTAAAGGCCTTAATTTGAAATAAATAATTAACTCGGGAAACCTGCACTCCTGGAAAATAATGGAAGACCTTTAACCAAGATGTTTCTCTGCAGAATTTTATTTCAGCTGTGGCAGCTTCAAATAAAAAGCTGCAGATGTGAAGCAAGCAGGCACATACAGCTAGGAATTCCTCGCCACGGAGCCTCAGACATTTCCTCGGATTTAAAAACCAGAAGAGAAACTCTAGTTTATGGCTCAGCTCTTCAAATCACTCGGGTGCAGTAGGGACACAACATATACGTGACTTCGCATGCTAAGCACAGACAAGGGGTATCTGTGCCCAAGCATAACAAAAAGCTTGGAGAATTATTATTATTTTTTTTTATTCTGGCTCCATCGTTAACATCCCCACTTTTTCATTTTAGTATTTGGCTGGCGCACAGGGGCGTCAGCCTCGGCTCAACCCCACCAGGCTGTGACCCTTTAGGGCACGCAGGGGAGGTCTCTGTAACGCCTCCAAGGGCTCGCGGACGGATGGGAACTGCTTCCCGGAGGATCCAGCCCCTCGTTTTCATCCCCAGGTGCCCCGTGGCACCGCGAGGTGCTTGGGTGACCTCAGGCAGAGACCCGGTGTCGGTCCCGGCACAGAGCCCCGGAGGGGGAGCTTGCGAGTCCTGCTCCTGGCTCCCAGCTCTCACCAGCCCTGTCCAGCTTCAGTGACTGCTGCCACCCGCCCTGCTCCACAGAAGCTGCTCTCCTGCTTAATAAGGCTCCGATTTCCAAAGCCATACTGGCTCCTACCTCATTAAATTGGGGGGTGTTAGGAGCCGGGATTCTTTAGGAAAAACACCCTGCGCCTGTGTCCAAGGCTAGCCCCACTCAGTTCCCGTGCCAGGACAGTAACAATCTCTATGGTAGGACGGGGTGTCATAACTCTGCTTAATCACCGTTTAAATTCCTGCTTGCTCTAACAGCAGGTAGCCAATTGGGCTGAAGTTTCTCCAAGACTCGATTTTAACCCTCTGAGTGTCTCACGCAGCTCGTCTGCCTTCCCTTCGTGAGCGCCAGGAGCAGAGTCTCAAGAGGCAGGCCCTGAGGCTGAGGCTGTTAAATCAATGCACAAATATTTCTTTCTGTTCGTGCTCGTATTCAAAGCGAACACATCCGTGCCCTGCGCACGCGTGGCCCCGGCAGCAAGCTCCAGCAGGGCTCACATACCCCTCTGCGTCTCCTCTGAGTACCGCTGGCTCCTGGCACCTTCGAGGCAGGGAATATTTTCTTACCTTGCTCCACCCCGTAACGGGAAGGACAAGAGAAGGACGGAAACAAAGCCAGCCTTTGGGATTGCCGTGAAAGAAAGATGCTTTGCTGTAAAGCAGACGGGCACGGGCGCTGCCTTCCTCTCACCTCCGGGCTGCCCTGCGCACCTCCCTACTCGCTCCACTACATTATTCTGCCTCTTCCTATCACACCAGCTTCTCCTGACTGATCTGCTTCCACCGAGGACCTTCAGCCGCCGAGACACCTGCGGGAACAGGGACAAGACTCGTTCCTCCTAGCAGCGGAGCTGGGATAAGGAGGCACCGGCACAAACCCCGGCTCGGGCCGCCGCCAGCATCCATCGGCGGGAGGCTGCGAGCCCCACGGCAAACCTCCGAGCCCAGGAACCAGGCGGGTCCCAGGCCACCCGAAAGTTTGGACCACGACAAGGAGCGTTCACCGCTGGGAAGCTCCTCGGAGGCAGACGAGGGTCGTTTTTTTGCCCCCTCTCTGTACCAGGCCTGGTATAAAAGGGATAATCTATATTCGTTTGGATTATACAAGCTCCAAAACACACCTTAGCTTCAGTTCCGCATTTAACCAATCGCCGGAGCCATTTGTTGCCTCGTATATTACAAAGCAATAGAGATTTAAGGGATAATGGTCATGGCGGCAGAGTATACAAAGCAATAAACTGCTTTTGAGGTTGGTTAAATGCCAAGTGATGCTGAGGCCTCAATGCCATAAACATTATTTCTATTATATGACAAGATAAGAGGATACAATAAACCACAAAGAAGAAAAATCATTTTCTGGCCTCGTGAAAGTTCTGGGCTCTGCGTTTCTCGGACACTGCACGAGCATCACCTCAGTGGCGTGGGTTTAAGGGGAATAAATTGTTAAATTAAGGGGGGGGTTTAAAAAGCAAACGATTGTTTGAGGAAATGGCCTGTATAACCGTAGTGCTGGAATTAGGACCCGAGCGATGATTTGTGTCACTTACAAAGAGGGGAATGGCACCGAGTGGGGAGGCAAGGGCCAGGCAAAGTCTTGCTCCCAGTAGAATATATTCAGGGTTATGGGCCCTTCGTTAGTTTGGGCACCAGGAGCGGGCAAAATAGCTTTATTAATAAAGATGGTCCTCTGTTACGATGCTTCATAAAACCTCCCGCAACCAGCGCTGCCCAAGCCTTCAGGAGAGGAGCAGAAGTTGTCGGAGAGGCACGTCCCTCCTGCAACGCGCACAGCACCGGCTTTCCCTGCCCAGATCAGGCTCCAGGCACAGCACGGAGTCTTTAACACAGCCTTCCAAGGGAGGAAACGAACCCAGCCGGTGAGCGACTTCCCTCTGCCGCCACCAGATCACAGCAACGAAGCAGCACGAGCCCAGCCGAAGCCCCTGCCTTCCTCCCAGACCTTTGCTCTGGATGCCTTCGGCACGCTGGCCGAAGCTTTAATTACCCCGTGTTAATGAGTCAGAGCTGTATCATTACACAGACTTCGTTAATACCTTTCGACTTTAACGGCAACGCTTTGCTTTACAGCTCACACTCGGTTGCGCCAAGGCTGTCTTTCATCACTCAGAGTGTTTTAAATGGGATTAGGAGATTTTGCTAACGATTAGCAGCGCGCACCACCTCCAGATTAGTTTCACCCAAGGTGTTCAATGAAAGCCTGACTCGGGGCACAGCTCCACGCCTCCCGCGGGTGTTTCGAGGCAGCAGCGCGGGGCTCACGGCCCCATCGAAGCGCTCTTCTCCCTCCGTGCAGAGGGGGCTAGGGGAAGGGGGCCAGGGAAAAACGTGCCAGCTGTCCTCTTGGAGCAGAAACCGGATAAATGACCTTGAGAAGAATCCTCTTTAAAAGCAGTATATGCGGCGCATTTAGAAGTCAGCTGTGTCGCAGCAGCCTCGCCGTTGGGAAGCGATCGCATGCAGAATCCAAAAATAACACCATTAAAGACCTAGCAACCAAAACATGTTTACGTGCCCACTGAAAGCCCACTGCTTGTGATGATACGGGAGGGCACAGCAAGACCTGCCCGTCTATTTTTGGTGGCCGTTCCCCCTTCCCCCTCCGCACTTCCCTGAAAAATTCGCTTTATGGCCTTTTTTCTACATAGAAGGGACAAAGGGAAAGCAGGAAAGAGGCAAAAAGCACAGCAGACAGGGCTGGTGCTAGCTGTAGAGGGGAAGAACCGGCTAATGATACAAAGGAATTACACTGGGAAGCAACAGATTTTTTTTTTCCTTTAAACCGAAGTGGGAAAATCACCACTGGCTTCCCAGTAATTGCCTGCAGTCTCCTGTTCAAATTAGCCTGGCTCTGCTCTCCCTTCTCCCGTGACCTCCCATGTACTGTGCGCCTCAAAGCAGCGTTTGCAGGAGGCAGATCGCTGATTTTAGGGAGAGGAAAAGGACTGCTGACTTCCCTGTGCCTGCTCCCCGAGCTGATCACAGAAGCCCGAAGCCCATCGCAGCCTGCTTGGGACTGCGGTGGCCCGGGCACGGGGACTGGTTGGGGAGCAGCCCACCAAAAACAGATCGCACCCCTCAAACAGGGAAATACCCAAGAGAGCAGAAATCTGCAAGGACCAAAACATGCCAGCGGGTCAGGCATGGGCTCAAAGGTTTAGAGATGAGAGAACGGAACAGAGACATCGGAGCCGTGCTGGCGAAGGCAGCGTCCCGAAAATGATGACCGTGATGACCGAAGAGGCAGAGAGGCTCAACAGCCAACGGCACCCTCCCTTTGCAACGGCTTTCTTCCTACACAAGATGCACACAGAGGTCTTCAAGGATCAGAAGAAAACCTGCAAGGAAGTCTCCTCCAGTGCCAGCCACAGCCTGGCTCTTTTTTGGGCTGGGAAACATCCTCCTGTGCTTTCAGTGACAACACACCGTTTGTGTGCTGGGGTGAAAATCAAATTACCTTCCAAAAAGCTCAAAACTCTGCATCCTGCCGACTCTCACGGGTGCCAGAGGCATTCGGCACCTGTAGGAAGGTTGGGATCCCGGGGATTTCACTGCCCCTGATACCTGTGTTTGAAGACAAGCGTTTCAATCTTTAGGAAACAAGGGAATGAACTGAGAGAGGCGCAGCCACCTCTGACCCTTATTAAGGCTTCGCTTTAACATCAGCCTACACGAATAAGCCATTTTTGATGGGATGATCCACGGCGGCTTGCCGAGGGTCAGGTTTTAGTGCCAAAAGGCACCACAAGCTGCTGGGGAAACAATGCAGCACGTGCTCGAGAGCTCAAGCCCCGCAGACAGCTGCTGGCAGCCATCATCCCCCCAACATCGAATATTAAAAATAAATCCAGATCTGAAGCAGCCAACTGCACTTCCCTGTCCGGCTCATCTGGAGGATCCAATTTTATTCCACTTGCCCACTGAACACTGATTTGGGCTGATCCTTCCACCATCCTTCCAGCTGGTACCGCTGCGTTTTAATGGCGAGCAGAATTTGGAAAGGCTCTAAAAAGCTTCAACATGAAGCTGATGTGGAGAATAAAGGACAAAAAAAAAATGCACGCAAGATACTAGGACTCACAGGGAGAGGTTTGGGGCTCTATGTATTCAGTTAGCCCGAAGCACCGTTAAGGGGTGACTTGACCCATCAGTAAACACCTACAGACATCAGAAATTTGATAGAAAGGATTTTCTGTCTAAGAAACAAAAATTAATAAGATCCACAGCCTGGAAGCTGCAGCTGAACAGGTTCAGACTGGAAATAAGGCATAATTTTTCCTTACCAGAGAGAGCAATTAACTATTAGAACAACTTAACCGAGGGCTGTGGTGAATTTTCCATCACTGGAAATATTTTAAATCAAGCTTGGATCATCATTATTTAATACATGCTCTGGTTTGAACAGGTATTGAAGGACGTTCTAGGAAACTGTGCACGAGGTCAGGTTAGATCACAATGAATCATACCGGTATGAATTACCCGGATTCTAACATTTCAATATTAACATGAAGAATTGTCAGAATTACCCATAAGCAGCAGTCTGGAACAGCGAAAGGAGGAAGCAACCACCTTTATATGTCATTTGTGGGAGATTGTGGGAGATTAAATTTAAATACATTGTTGTTTGCCTTAATTGCTTGTTTGAATCCGATTTTAAGGTTGTATGATTGAAGTGCTCACATCATTAAGTGCTCAAATACAGCTAATACATTTTATAAATGACTTGCACAATTTCACAGGCAAAGAAGTTCAAGATAAAAAGCAGCTTATAAAAAAAAAAAAAAGGAAGATCACCTGCAAGTGGATAGAAAATGCTTCAGATGAGACTAGTGCCAGAATGACCAAAATGCTAAGGAGTCGTAACTGTGTATTTTTTTTTAATATCCCCAGTCCCCAAGAGTTTGCAGATGAGGCTTTTGACCCATTTCTGCGCTATAAAAATAAATGCGTCACAGAATTCACATGCAGTCTCTGAAGACATGCCCCAAGGATGGAGAATTATCTTTAATTCCAATTAAGAGACCCACAAGAGGCATTCAAGTATTAAATACCCCAAAGAATCACATGGGGGACAGGAATACCACCCTGGGATCGGTCAGACCTCCCAAATGCGTCACAGGCACAACAGTTTGGCAACCTGGCATCCAGTGGTTGCAGTCAGGAAAACAAAGTGTGTGTAGACCACTTAATAGCTAATTAAAACCCACAATTCCCCTCTCCCTCCACCATAAGAGGTTCAAACGCTTCGGAACAGACAAACCCAATTTTCCTTGGACTCCGTACAGTTCTGTACTTCCACAGAAGCCCCGCTTCCTAATAAATCCCATTAAAATGGCCCCAACAGTGGTTGCAGAATCCCCCTGTCCCTCCCGTTACTACAGCCGGAAAGCTACCAAGATGCTACGCCACTGAGAGACTCCAAACTGGGCTTTGGGAAAGCACTAATTTCATCAAAATCCAACAAAAAGGTGCCTTCCCAGGCAGGCACACCTACGAGAAGGGTCCTATTGCTGCAAAGGGGATGTGACTCATTCAAGGATAAGCGTTTGCCCTAAGAAAGCCAGCAAAAGTTTTGCAAGGCCGTAACCAACCCCAGCAAGTCGGCTGTGGAAGAAAAAAAATTCACAATGGGTCTTTTTTCTTTTTTTTTTTTTTGGAGCCCAAAATAGTCCATGGCAGTTTGGGGTTCACATAACACGAACCATCAACTGTCACATTCTCAGCTGCTTTACAGAATATGCCACAGCAGCTAACTCATCCTGACAGAGAGCGAATGCCTGTCCTTTGGTTAAACAGCCTTGAAAGAAGATGAGCAACGTTATCAGAAAACATTAACGGGAGATCAGCATGTTTCCTCTGGGCTGTGTGGGTCTCAGGGAAAACACCGACAGAATAACAACACGCCGCAGAGCCAGGCAGCTTTCATTACTTTGGAGTGCCTGCACTTGCTCATAACCTGGATTTACACACTGCAAATCCTCTGATCTGATTACCTCCAGTGATCACGTAAAACACCGGCTTTAAACTCTTTGCCTCAGTGATAAAACAGCCACTTTGATTCACAACGACACATTCACAATAAAGTATACTGTAAACGTACCTGTCCGCAGCCGGGGGCATTGCACACAAACGGCCTGTCGTCTCCCATATTTCATGCAGCTCAGCTAAGCTGGGGAGAAAGGAGAGAAGAGGAAATTGTTAAATAAGCTAAAAAAAAAAATATTAAAAATCTCAAGAGCAGAAGCAGCCCTCTGCAGGACCGTCATTAATCACAGGGAAGGAGGATCTCCTTGTGCCCTAGATCGCCATCAGGGAAGAGAAATTAATCCAACCCGAGTTTAAGTAAGGCTTCGGAGGGCCTGGCTGATTTTTCACGTACAAAGTGGAGGAGGAAGCGTGGCTGGAAGGGCTCATTGGGAACCGTGACAGTGCGACAGCGCGGGCCACCGGCCAGGACACGAGCACTTGTCCATGCCTGGGCTCCCTCCGAGGCCCCACCAGCGGCTCTCCAGAGGGCCCGGCCACTTTCTGCTCTCCACGTCTCAATTTCATAGAATCATAGAACGGCTTGGGTTGAAAAGGACCTTAAAGATCACCTAGTTTCAACCCCCGTGCTCCGGGCAGGGTTGCCAACCACCAGAGCAGGCTGCCCAGAGCCGCAGCCAGCCTGGCCTTGAATGCCTCCAGGGACGGGGCATCCACAGCCTCTCTGGGCAACCCGTTCCAGTGCCTCACCACCCTCTGAGGGAAAAACTTCCTCCTGATAGCTAACCTAAATCTCCCCTTAGTTTAAAACCATTCCCCCTTGTCCTATCGCTATCAACTCATGTAAACAGGCGTTCCCCCTCCTGTTTGTACGCTCCCTTCAAGTAGGCCGCAATGACGCTCCCTTCAGGTACTGGAAGGCCGCAGTGAGGTCTCCTCAGAGCCTTCTCTTCTCCAAGCTAAACGAGCCCAGTTCCCTCAACGTTTCCTCATAGGAGAGGTGCTCCAGCCCTCTGATCATCTTCGTGGCCCTCCTCTGGACCCCTTCCAAGAGCTCCACATCCTCCTCATGCTGGGGGCCCCAGGCCTGCATGCAGTATTCCAGGTGGGGTCTCACAAGAGCAGAGTAGAAGAGACAATCACCTCCCTCTCCCTGCTGCCCACCCCTTTTTTAATGCAGCCCAGGACATAGTTGGCCTTCCAGGCCAACTTGCTGGCTCATGTCCAGCTTCTCGTCCAGCAGGACCCCCAAGCCCTTCTCTGCAGGGCTGCTCTTGAGTTCTTCTTCACCCAGTCTATATATTTCTATGTATTTCATCCCCTGCAGGACGGGGACAGCGCTCATCTCTCACAAAGAGGTGCCCAAGCCCAGCAAAGACGCACGAAACATCCCAATAGCCACAGGCGGAGGGCGTCGAGGCTGCTGCTTCGCCCTCCCCTCGGATTGAGGGTAGGAAGCACGGACACACGAGCAGAGACGGTGACAATCTCCAGGAGGAAAAAAAAAAAAAAAGAAAAACGCGCAAGCGAGAAGCGAGCAAATAAATCCAAGTCCTCTCTACGTACAAGTTATATTTTCAATGGGAGAGAGCTAAAATTTGTCATTTAATTAATTAAGGGATTATAGGAGTGGTGCTCCGTTTTACAAGGCAATAATCTGGCTCCCTAGTGGGTAAACTACAAGGCTGGTGGCAGGGGTAGTTTATCACAGATTATAGCCAAGGATAACAAAACACTCAGTCCTATTATGCTACAAGTGAAGCTATTCTTATTAATAAAAAAAAAATAAGAGTAAATAAAGTAACCCCCACCACCTCAAATTCAAGAAATAATGGTTCCCTCCACCCACTGATATTTTTACAGCAGGATTTTAAAAAGCTATAATAAACCAAATGCTATCTCTTCGGGGGGTTTACTGCGCGAACACGTTCTGGCTGTTCGCGTCGCTTCCAGCATCTCCTCCTCCAAGTTCAGCGCTTGGCTCCAGCCACGCATGTCAGCCTGCTACAGCCAAGAGCAGAAACGAAACCAGACCGCGGCCAGAAGGCATTCACGGAGACACAGGCTCTTTTAGCCAGCCTTTTGCATTTCTAACCATGAATGCACGCATGCACGCACGCGCCGAGCGGCGGCGGGAGGGTGGGGAGACTTGTTATTTTTAGGAGCTATATGAGAAAGTGTCCGAAGAACGCGACTTCACGGCACAGGGCGAGCGCACGGGCTGCAGAGAACAGCCCCCTTTTGCTTTTCTTAAAAAAGACACCAATATGCGTTTTGTTTAATAATAAAAAAGGCTATTTTTCAATGCGTGCAGCTGAAGTGGGTGGCTACACGAGGTGGAATTCCCCACCCCGAGCCCTGGTTCGGCCACAGTACAAACCAGCAACAACCAAAAGCTAGCAGCAAGGAGCTGCCAGCCCTTCTCCCCCAAAAGGGAGAGATGTCCACGACACCAGGCTGCGTTTGGATTTATTAAGCAAAACGCCAGGGCCTATGCAAACACGGACTCACAAAGGATAAATAGCCCTCTCACAAATGTTACGGGCGAGCAGCCAAAACCTCCCTAGCACAGGGCAAACTTCACAATAAAGGCAACGAATACGGCGAGGAACAGCCCAGCAGCCCCCCAGGAAAACCCCCAGAGGTGGGATGGGGCTGGCAGAACTCGAGGGTGCCACCAGCCCTGCGCTAGAAGATTAAATCGTGATGAAGACCAGCCTTGAGGTGACCCAGCAAGATGGGTCTCAATGTGAACTCATGAAAAAAGAGGAGTTGGCACCATCCTGAACTTCCCCCAAGCTTCCCACTGGGAACTTGAGAAATGGACGTGCTGAACCGTTGCTTCTGCTGCTAAACAAGCAGGGACCTCACCTGCATCCTTCCACAACCGACTGCATCTCTTCCAAGCGGAATCGCTTCGGTGCACCTGCTGCGTCCTACCGGAGGTAACCCAGCAGCTGCCACCGCCTGCTCCGAAGGCGCAGAGAAGCCCAGGGAGCTGAGGACGTCCTACACTCAAAAGCAGCCTCTACCAAGGAGAGACGGAGAGGTTAAATGTTCCTGTAACACCGAACCACTGCTCAGATCAACTCCCTGACGCTGCGAAGAACGGAAGCAGAAAACTCTCGAAATATATTTTACCACCAGTGCTTGAGGTCCAGAAGGATTGCATCTAAACCTTCAGTGAGCTGCGCAGAAAGCTGCAAGCCGGAGTCAAGAGACAGGGCTTGAGCTTTTACTATGGAGTCCTAGCAGAAGGTAACCCAATTAATACATTTTCTGTAAGAAAATAACAGAAATCAGATCAGACACAAAGGACGCATCCGCTCAAACACTAGTAGTTATTTTACTCTCTTTGTAGCACGGCAGGTGGTAAGACTCCTGTACAGGGATACAGACCGACTAAAGGTCCAACTGCTCTTTTGGGCAACCTGGATCTTGTTTTTCCCCTCCCAACAGACAGTCTTGCTTTGTGCCTGTCTTCCTCGCCCGTAAGGGACAAGGATGTGTGCGCAGCACTCGGCACAGCCAAGGCTCCCCGTAGCTGCAGGCAGCGTTGTCCATCACGCTGGAGGCAGAAGCAAGAGGCATCACTTCCAGCCTTCTTAATCTGCATTTAGTCAACGACACGTGCAGGCTTCGACGAGTTGCTTCCTGCCTCCAAAGCAAGAGGCACAAGTTTGCACTCGTGGGGGCTCCCAGGTTAGTGTTTGAGCGGAACTCCGGGGGTGTAAATAGCAGGGAGCATCCTGAGAGCTGGCAACACGAGAGCCTGAGCGCTCCTCCTGGAGTCCTCGCGGCCAGGTACGCCAGCGAGGAGGTCTGAAAGGGGAGGCTATGCCGTCATGCTTAGAGCCTGCTCCCCAAAAACCCCCAAAACCTCAGTTCCTCTGCTAGTCCACACCGCAGTCTGCAACCTTCAGCAATGACGATGTGCCAAGGCGAGAGCCGTGGCACCGAGGCAGCAGCGAAGTCACCGAGCTTTCAAGGAGAGTTGCAATGCCCCTTGCTGTCAGAAGCAGCCTGGTGCTGGAAGACTTTAAATCGCCCTTGAATGTTTAAGCTCCGGCGTGTGGGATGAGGTTGGGGATGGATTTGTTTCATCAACAAACAAAGCTTATTGTTCAACACGTAGCATAATTATCGCGGAGGGAGACTGCTGTATTTCGCAGGGCAGCCAACGCTGTGCTGTTTTAATTAACACAGGTCAGGGATCCGTCCTTACCGCCGTCACTTAAGCAGCTTGCTGCCTTCACCAGTAAGAAAAACACGAGGTAGGCAGACCCCGAAGTTCATGCTTCTGATGCAGATAAAAGCTGTTTGAGAAGTTAAAGAAATGGATCAGCTGTCACTCTCGGGGTTTTGATAACCCTAAGCGAAACAGAGGCAGGAAAACAAAACAAAAACCCAGCGGCGTTTCAGGCTGCCTGCCAGCTCCTTCTGATAGCATAACAAGCAGCTCTATTAAAAAAAATTGGGGACTAACATGCTGCAAAACCCTCAGTTTACTTGATCTTGCAAAGTGTCAAGAGGATTCACTCATTCTTTACAGAAAGATTTAGCTGCTCGTTCACTACAGAATATGACTGGTATGTACATACATGTGCTCAGATTTATATCACATTTAGTCAGGATAAATTGCTTCAATAAATTCTTTTCTTAAGAACAGGCAGAATAAGCAGATGATTGGATACTGGGAACACATTCTCATCCCTCTTCCTGCAGCCGCGGGACAGTATTTCACTGTTTTGATGATTTTTAGCATGTTGGAAACAGCAAGGGGAAGCAAAGAAATGCAGACAGATTACTGAAGCGTGCTTCAAAGTTCTGTCAGCACAGACCCGACAAGCAGCTGCCGTGTCATGGAAGACTAAAAAGACACTTTCCAGCAAAGACGACCGTGCTCCACGAGCCCGTATGTGTTCTTCTCTCTCTGGCATTACTAACTCACGCTGTATTTGCATGCAAATAACCTACAGGCTGTCTGCAAGAAAGAAGTAAACCCAAAGCCACACTTCACAGCAGTCTCGAGCGTGTGTCGTGCTGGTAATCGAGCACCCCTTGGATTTTGCACGGGGTGTTTAAGAGCACAAATTTTCTGAAGAGTAGCTGGGACAGAGCAGCGCTCTCAAGGGGAGCAACTCCTCTGCAGCACGCACAGCAGGCAGAAAAACAGAACAAACACGAGCTTCGCTTCCAGGGCTGCACCTGCCCTACAGCAGACCTCATTCCCACCTGCAGTTGCATCTTGTAATCCCTCACCAATTTGTAATCCCTCACCAGAGCAACTGTAGAGGATGTTTGCAAAGGGGCCAAGTCCAGCCAGAACAGCCACAACTCCACCACTTCTCCAGCGCCGCTTATCCAAGGGTGTCAGCACTGACAGAGCAATGACGACTTTTTCCTGAAGTTAATCTTGTTCTCTGTTTGTCGGGGACATCGCCTCTTCCTACTTCTGGCAGGGAGATAAATGAGGAGTATTACGTGAAGTGGCCCGGTGTATGCCAGGGCTGACACCAAGGTGACACAGGAGGCGCGTGCTGCGATAGCGCCCGAGAGACGAGGGGCTCTTCTGCACGAAGTGAGGCACGGCCCTTGTCCTGTTCTCAGCTCTGCCGCTGCCTCGTGCTATGATCTTGGGCACCCCACTTCCAAGTGCTCCACGGCCTGAGAAAACGAAGCCTCGGGAGGTTAAACACCCGGCCACACAGGCTCCGTTTACTCAACTGCTGCACGAACCGTGTGTGCAGGGCGTGAAGATGTTTAAAGCTGTGGTTCCACAAGGCACTCGCCGACAGAGCCTTTTGTTAATTCGGATCCTTCGCTGGGAGGGACTGCATGCGTTCGTAGAAGCAAAAGTAATCAAGTCACAGATGATGCATAATAAAGCTAAGTATTTTGTCATACGCGCTGTGAGGCAGCATGCTTTAAATGTCCATTAACACAAAAGCATTTTGGACAGCCTGAGGCCTTACTGATAGCAGAGGGCTTCCATTAAGTTCTGAAGAACTAGGAGACATTGTTTTGGAGATGATTATTGGTCTGATGAAGAAAGAATAGGAGACGGTCTACTTTATTTTGAGGTTTTGGAAAATCTGAGTCAAGAGTGTGAACGCGGTGATGCAGCCACCACATCACTTTTGTGTGCAGCACGCCAAGCCCGCTGCAGATTGCTTCATAAATAATTCCGTCAGCAGACCCACCTGAAACTCGCAGGGAGAATTCCCTCGCGAAGAGTCGAGAGAATTAAAAAAGAAAACCCTCAAAGAAATCAAAATATCAAATTAGCACCTACAGAACTCAAACCGTACAAAATCCCCTCAGAACCGTTGAGGCTCCTAAGTGACAAATCTATCACGGGCTGAACCCGGGCACGAGAAGGCTCTCAGCTAAGACAAAGACAGCAACTCACCCCTACAACGGCCTTTAGGAACCCTACAGGCTTTGATTGAGCTGCACTGAAGAGGAAGCTACTTACCGCTTTCGAAGCGTTTTGTCCTCTTAAAGCTTAAACCCAGCAGAAAAAGGCCTCAGCGTTTCAGAACGCGTACTGCAGATGAAACGTATTTAAAGCTGCGTTTTAACTAACCTGGTTCCAGTGTCTGCTGTGGACAGGCTCAGCTGTAATCCAGGCTACCCATGAGGATCCCTACTCTAGGCAAGCCCCTGCGAAGGGAAGGCAGACAGGTGGGAGTGAAGAGTTTTGCCCTCAGCACCGGAGGCTGCAGACGGAGAAACCTTTGCCAGTTCTGATACTGCCAAAGCATACTGTAATTCGGAGACACACGACCACGACCCCTGCCATTCTGGGGATGTAAAGCTCCACGGGCTTTTCAAACGGCTGCTTTTGAGGTTGCTTTGCTGTTATCCTTCCCTGTGGCTCTGCCGAATAACGAGAGGAGGTGCTGGGATGGGAAGCAGGAAGACGGCCCAGCTCAGGACCTGCCACCTGCCCATCACTTCAGCAGGTGGCTCGTTCCCCAGCACAGGCCCTCCTGCTCTTGCATGTAAATTTTTCCAGTAAACAGGAAAATTCGGCCTTTTCCCACCAAATTTCTCCATCACCCCTGCTGCCCACCAACATCCACACGCACACGCCGTCATCCCAGTCCCACACCACCCCCTGGCTAAGAGCATCAGTAAATGGAGATTACTACATTTACCATGTATATACTTACTCTACATTTACTATGTATTTACTTGTAAATCCCAGTAAGCACTAACAAAAGGTGGGATTTTTGAATTCAGCAACGAACCACGATCGAGGTGGGAAGTTCCAAAGAGGTTAAAAACGATGCCTGTGTTCATATACAGAAAGGATGACACTGAGTATTTTAAAACACACATTTTACACACCTAAATGGGCTCTTGGTACTTGCTGGAACCTCTCCTTCCTGCCCATCTCAACGCCTGAACTGCCCACCGGGTCCCCTGTTCACGAGGAACTTGACTGGGACGCTGGTCTGGGGAGAAGCTAGTTTTGCTTACCTCAGTAATGAAAATTTCCACTTTTTTTTTAAAGTTTAATTCTTCCTACAGATATTAAAGTCAGCCCATATGCTGCTTTCCCCCTGGTATATCAGTCCATAAACCCAAGTAGTCCCAAAGCACGTTAACTAGCCCATTAAGAAAAAAACTAAGCCCGTTATCCTAGTCTAGACAGACACCTAGGGGTAATATTTTAAGTCCCTTAAAGGAATTAGATGTACTACATGCATCAACAACAGCAATGAAAGACCAGCCTTCCTGAAAAGGATTTCCCCCAGGATGCGTGTTGGCACCTCGTGGAAGCCATTTTAAAGAACTTCCATTTGGAAGCAGTTTAGGGAAAGAGGCAAAAAGCAGGATGCAGGTTTTCAAGCTCACGTTGGGCATTCGTGTGGCCCTTCATCCATGCTCTGCATCCTGCCACATGCACTAACCTAGCTCCAGAGAGGATCAGGGTTTTCGAGCTGTGCCTGTAGCCACGGGACAAGTCCTGGTTTTGGTCGGCAGCACAAGCCTGATGCCACAGAAATGGCTCGAGTCGGGCTCTTCGCCTCCTGTGATGCTTCCTGCAGCCAGGCTTTCACAAGCACACGTCCCTACAAACATCCCGCGTTCCTCGGGGCCCTAACCCGTGTCAGGGCGCAGGTAGGAGCGGCGCGGTTTCTTGTTCGTAAAGCTTCCACGGACCTGTTCCAGCTGAATCACCGACAAGTACTTGAGGTCTGAAAGCAGTCTCGAGCCAAGATCTGGAGCTCTGAGTCATGCCTCCTCTGGTCTGCAACAGTCACGAGCAACCTCAACCGCAAAGAGAGATGACAGCCCCCCAAAATGCTGCTGGTCCCATCTCCCCTCCCACGTCCAGCTTCCCCTACAGACAGCACCTCCTGCACCCAACACTGGCACCCCCCCAGCTCCCACCACCCAGAAAACATTTTTTCTGGATCACCTCAACCCCCCACATGAAAAAAAACCCAAAAAACTCGTCCTTAAATCTGAAGATGGAAGAAACTCCCCGGCCACTTACTGCTGAATGTTGGGGGATAGAGATAGAATGAAAAATGCTCTAAAAATAAGGCCCTATTGTTGTACTTGCATGTGACTATTGTTATTGCAGGAATGCTTGTGCCCAACACTCTTTTACATCTGTGTCTTGCAAGACAAGCTGAAATACTTCAAATCCCAGAGAATGCTCGGGTGTCTGCAAAAATTGCTCTGCTTTGGATTTGCCAACACAGCCCCGCAGCACAGCTCCCTGCTCCAGCAGGAACGCGCTTCCTCGTACACCAGCACAAGCACATTTATGGTTTATTCCCATAAATCATAAGGATAAACTTTACATTAATGTGACCACAAAATTAAAGCTAGAGGTTGCACCAGCTATGAAACAAAACCAGAAGAGCTGCAGAGCTACCTCCTAAAAATAGGCTGAAAGTGGAACAGAAAACAAAAGCAAACGGCGTGCTCTGCTGCCACAAGCCTCCCTCTGCTACCACTTACTTGCCTAGGAAGTGAAGAACGAGCAGCAAAATGCGTTGGAAGGAAAACTGCTGCAGACAGGGACATCAAGAGGCACCTAGAGAACTGCTCGTAAGTCACGAGAAGACTGTCAGGGAAAGGTGCAGTGCAGAAACAAAAGGGCTCTTAGCTTCCAGCAGATGAACGCGCGCCCAGGTACCGTGGAGCATCCCTCGCTCCACGTTCCAGCCGTGCAGGAGTTTACCCACAGTTATTTTTCAGCCTCCAGTAAAAGGCTTCGGTCCCCCACCGCGCTCTCGTACCCCTCAGACTCGCAGCCTCCGAAAGAACGAACGGTTGCTCGAGTGCTGCGCTGAGAGAAGGGGCAGTTTAGGGAATTTCAGCACAGTTTAGGGCATTTCGGCCTCAGTTTTAAAAGCCTGCCAAGAGCTATAGATACGGTGGGAGGGGGGCGAGGAAAAAAATCAGACAAACCAGGCAGGGGAACTGTGCCGGTGCCTCGGCGTTGGTAGCACTGCTGGCACCACGGTGGCACTTGGCACCCCAGGAAGGCTCTCACCAGGACGCCAGGGCTCGGGAATCTGTCTGTTTGCAAGCAAAAAGAGGGTGCCCAAACAGTGCAGTGCAGCCTGGCACAGGTTCTAACTGTTTGGCTCTCCCAAATCAAAAAGCACCCTTCGCAGTCAGACCTAAAACTCATCACGGACGTGCAGGAACAAGCCTGAGCAGAGGTGCAGCTAAAGGTAAGGTGTCTTTCCACCGACAGGCAGCACAGAAAACCTGTTTGCCATCGTCCCAGGCTGTTAAATAGGGCAAAGAGTTTTCAAGGAGGGTGGAGGACCCGGAGCAGGCTGCAGCTTTTGTAAGAAAGTAACAGCAGGAGCAACAGCAGCACTGAATCTGAAACAGTGCTCTTACAGTAATCCCTACATTTACCATAAAAAAGAGGAAAGGCTTCTCACAGAAGCCTTTGTCAGCTGGGATCACCACGAGGCACGACCCGGGTACCAGTGCTCGGAGGGCCAGCAAAGCCTGCCTTCTGCCTTCTCCTCCATCACGTCACCGTGCTCCTCGCCGTCCTGCTTCTGGCACGCCAGCTTAACGTGAGAGGTAAAACAGAGCTAGGAGTTAACTTTTTTTTACGAGACTGAGCTACATGGGATTAATTCTCACAGACTAATGAGTCACAAGGCCATCCCAGATCAATTTGGGTAACTTTGCTGAGACCTGGGAGCTGCGCCAAGAGCATTAACAACCAGAGCCACGATACAAACAAGCCTATTCAAACACAAATGGGGCTCAAGACACTAGCCCAAGCCCCAAGGACAGGCAGTACACTGCTACTGGGAAGAAGAGATAAAACCACAATAAACTAGATTATTATAGATGGCTGCACAGAATCTGTGCTGCAGCATACATCTTCCTACAGAGGAATACACGAGATCGCAGGCGGGCTCAGCGCAGAATCCGTAATTGCCGCTGGGAGCTGGAACTGGAAGGGGGAAGGTTCACGGCAATCAAAAACCAAACTGCTTTTGGATAAGTACGAGGGAAAGAAAGTCGGAGCAAGATGGCCATTTCTGCTCCGCTATCCAAAAGAGAAGGAAGTGCAAGGCACTGCCCCAAGCTTTCAAAAATAGTAAGAGATTTCCCACTAAAATGCAAGGAAGGAAACATGTTGCTTTGAGACTGTTCCAGGAAAGGCTCTTTATTATTTGTCTAAGTGCAGTCATTAACAGCTCTCTGCCTCGAGTTTCCTGACCATCAGAATGAGTATTCGGGACGCTGGGCTAGGTTGGGATCAGCAGGGTCACAGAGGCAGCAGCACCCAGAAAACGCACGGAGCGAGTCCGATCCTTCCCATTGCACTCGGCTGGGGTTCGGCGTTGGCATTCCCCACGCGACCCTGGATGAACGCCCGACACCGCTGGGATGATGCACAGCACCACAGTCCACCATAAGCTGCAATGAGGTGAAGAAGTCAAGCTCTTCCTTTAAAAAAGGGGGGAAAAAAAAAGCAGCATTTCACTCTTAGATTTCCACGCTGCGGTGCCAGCCCTACGAGGGAGGCGGGTTAGGTGCCCAACCTGCCTTCAGGTCCTTTCCAAAGTCAGCTTGGCCCCTAATCTCTACTGGGGAGCGGCTGCTGACTCTCCAACTAAATTAGGTGCCTGCAGGGATTTAGAAAACCAGCTCGTTCCACACCCTTGGGTGCCCAGATCTCCGTTTGTCTCTCTGTCACCTCCTGCTCTACACCCAGAGACATTCTGAGAGCTTTTGGGTTTCGCAGGGAGGAGGCCCCCGGCAAGCTGAGCGCGAGCTTGCAGGCTGCTGCGAGCCCTCGGCTTTGACTTCAGAGTTATTCTGGGGTGCGAGGGAAGGAGTGAGAACGCCTGCTTTGTAACCAAGCAGCTACGAGCAAGCTCAAAACTGTCATCTGGGAAAGAACGCCAAGAGCCGATGCCGTAAGATCTGCTTCGGAGGCGTAACACCCTGATACTTCCTAAGCCTGATAAAGCAAACCCAACTGTATAAACTGGAACGCTGGCAAGGAACTCGCGGGAGGTAAATCTCCAGCAGACACGCAGCATTTAACAAGTCATTAGGAGTTAACCTACATGCAGGGTGAAAGCGAAGTCCAACCACGGCCCTTCTGACCGTGCCTTTCTGGGCGCTCAGCAGCGCTTGCAGAGGATCCCCTGACCACGAGAGTATCCCCCAATAACAGGGAGGCTGTCGAGGTGGTAAGATCCAAGACGCGCTGCCTACATCCTCGGTTCTTGCCTGCAGGAGCCTTGCAACAGCCCTGGAGCCACACCACTCCTGCAAGCATCGTTATCAGAAGCACGACCTTTCCTACCAGCCGTGAAGTTTGGCCCCAAACCACTTAAAGAGCAGCTATCAGCACAAGGAGGAATGAATTAACAGCCCGGCTGCAAACAAGGGTATTTCCACGTGCTTTTGGGAAGGGGTCAAACCTCACATGAAGCAAGAGCCACGAACCAGAGGCGTCCTCCTCCTGACACGCAGGCGATGGGACAGGGAGGCACTGGCAGCGTCCTGTCAGACCCAAAACAAACTCCAGCAAAAGGATTAACGCGGGCCCCAACCCAGCGCATCAGCCACAGGCGACCTAGCTGAGACTAGAGAAGCTTTTCCCCGCGGTTAGATCAACAAACCCCCTCGCTGGGAGCTCCAGCCGGCCACAACGCCTTTTTTTCCCAGCCCAGCTTCCACCAGTCCTCCCAACTTGCGCTGTTTAAAACTCTTATAAACAGCAACGAGTTCCCAGTTACCATAACAAGAAGCCTCCTTCGGTAACGTTGCCTCCACGTTGGGGTCTGGCAGGATAAAATAAAAGGAGCCTCGATGTCCAAGAGCCTCCTGGCGCTGGCCGGCCTCCAGATCAGATCTGGCCTGGCCTCTGCCTTGGGCACGAGGTGTCGGAGAAGCCTGCACATCCCCAGCAGCGCTCGGGGAAGGACCCCAGGGTTTTTTTCTAGAGCAGCCCTGAGCTGCTGAAAGGCACGACCAAGGACCAGAAGCTCGAATCCCCTCCGGGAGGACCTCCTGCTAACGCCAGGCTGGGGCACCCCGGGGTGCAGAGAGCTCCCGAGCGCTCCTCGGCGTGGGTTTTTTTGAGATGTGACTTCACCTGGCTGCCAGCTCGCACCCTCCTGCTCCTCCTTTCGCGGGAAGATTCCTGCGGGATAAGCAGCTGCTCCTCCTCAGACATGCACCGTAGCTCACCCTGGCCAGGCGCTGCCAAAGCAGCCGCAGCTTGGCACAACTTGCTTTACCAGCAGCAAGGTTTCTCTAGTTAGGTGCCAAGCAACAAGATTTCCAACACGAAAAGGCACCTGGCCAAAGGGTCTAGAAGCCTTTGATGAACACAAGACAAAACCCAACGTAAAGCAGCAAGTCAGCAACTTCCCCAGGCAAGACGATGGAGAAAGACCATCTCTACATCAGAACCCAATTACTCATCCGCCAGAACTGCGCTTCCCCTTCCAGTTTCTGGAGAAAAGGAGGACTCTGCAGAACATCCCTCAGGTTCTTACGCTAAGACAAGAGGGAGACCAAGCTGCAAGAGCCCAGCAGCAAGCACAGCAGGACTGTCTGGCAGCACCCAGGCGCTGCATTTGCTCAGCATCTAGCCAGCTCATCGGGCAGCCTCGCCACTGAGAAGCATCGAGGCGCGAGTTCCTCATCCCCTGGTTGCTCCGGGACCTCCTCCAGCACAGGAGGAGCTCCTCCAAGTCCCTACCAGAGGTACGTGTGTCCCAGGGAGCAAGGTGACAACCACCTGAGCGTGAACCCAGAGCGATGACAGGCGAGGGCACGCTCGTATCCGGAGCTAAGCCAACGTGACACGGCGCAAACCCTCCCCACAACCTCCAGCAACCAAAATTTCCCCCCCCTTCACACAACCAAGGGAACCCTCGCGGCCTGCAGAGAGATGCTCTGAACTGACCACCAGGCAGGGAAGGGTTTTGGCATCGCCTCCAGCAGGCTCAGGTTCGTGGCACCATCACACAGGGGAAGCAGGAGCTCTAAAAAGCACACGGGCAGCCTCGGGATCTCGGGTCGCCTCGTGCTCCTTCATTAGCGGCGATACATCTCCAGCTGCACACGTCTTCACAGCAGGGACAACATATTGCAAGAGATCTACTGCAGGAGAGAGAAATAATTCAAGTTTAAGAACGGGAGGAAAACCTCAGAGAGCCACTGTTTCTTACTGAGCGGGGATAATTACAAGAAAGCCATGACAAGCCTTGGAGAGCACGTTGTTTTATCGAGGAAATGCCTAAGTGACCTAGAAACTGAAGTCCCATTTCCTGAAATTATTTATCCGCTTAAGAGCCCGCGTTTCAACGAAAGTGAGAAAAAAAAGCTGTCGAAAATGGGACTTGAGAGCCCGAGTCAAACTTGAACAAATTCTCCCTGCGACTGTGTGCGAATGGTTTTAAAGAGATCGAAGTCAAGGCTGCGCGGAGCTGAGAACGGGAGAGCCTCTTATGTAAGCGACTACCTATGGATAAAACGCTTGCCCATGAATTAAAATAACCGGAATAGCATCCGAGGGATAGGGGAGAGAAAGGCACGAAGCACTTGCGTGCGTGCAGGGTCATAAAGTAAAAATATTTTGTCCCACCTGTTATGATTTATACCGCACGCGGGCATTTTTATTTATTTAGCATTCAGAGGCACACACGTTTTACAGCGTCATTATTTGATACGTGAGCCCGAGAATCAGAGGGGAGCAAGAAATATTCCAAATGTAAGCCACGTCTAGGAACTTGGTACATTACTGTGAGTTGTTTAGCCGGAGCGGCATTCTGCCCGAGGAGTGATGGCGTTTTGGTGGCGAACAAAGCAGTGGTTTCCCAACTAGGGTTTACAGAACTCGAGAGGCGAAACCTCACGCGGATGAAGGATACAGAGCCCTAAATGCTGATGGTACAAACTGCCACGCCGTGCGTCCCAGGGAGCTTCCCAAAGACAGAGGGAAGGCAGCGGAGGGTGAAAAGATGACAAAACACCCAGGTGAAGAAGAGCGAGCGTCGGTGAAGGTTCCCCCCACCTCCCCCAGCAGACACACGCGCTCAGAAAACGCTGCCAGCACGCTCAGGATTACCCAAAATCACGCCGCACCACGCTGGCCGTGCAACGGCTCCGTTGGAGCAGAGACCTGGAGGACAAGCCACGCTCGCTCTCCTACAAACCCCGGCGTACGCAGGCTCCCAAACCCCCTCCGCGTGCACAGGGCCTTCCTCAGCCCCGTTTTCACAGAATAAATCCGCACCGTGTCGCGGGACGCTCAGTTAAGCCCCTGCTTCCTCATTTTAGGGACCCGCGGGCCGAATCCCGCAGACCTGGCGCCCGGCTGCCGTCACCTTCGGGTCTCGTCCCCCTCTGCTCCCCGGCCGCTTCTGTTTTACCACCGCTGAAAACCCAAAGGAGCAGGGAAAGAATGGCCGAGCCGACCCGCAGATCCCACTGCAACAACAGCGTAAGGTGCGGGAAAACTTTACCTGTCGTTAACAAGCAGATTAATCGGCAACGCGACCGCAATCTCCTTCCACTCAGCAGCAGCCCAACCTCGCTTTCAAAGCTTGTAAAGGATTTCCAGCACCTTTGGCCGGGGCCACGATCAGTGGCACCGCTGGAAACGAGTCTATTTTAAAAGCTGCCTATCTGAAATAATTGCAAGCATCATCTGCTCGGCGATCGGAGCGTTTGTTCCCCGCGTTTCAGCAGACTCAGCACCAGCAGAAGTATTTGGCAGAAAAACCGAGAGCCACGCTCTGCTCTCTGTCAGGTTTACTCACTCTGGAAACGGTTAAAGGGTGTAAGAGAGCCCAGTCTGGTTACCCAGGTATAAATACACTCCGCTGGGTATTGCTTATTCCCTAGCACTGCCAAGTCCACCTCCAGCCAAGTCCTTAATGCACTGAAGTTTATGAAAGACTATTTCTTTTTTTTTTAAATATTATTTTTAATAGTAACAACGGTATTCGGAGCAAGGCCTCTGCCAGCCAGGGCTGAAAAGGTCTCCAAGAAGCAAAAGAAAAAAGGGGGGAAAAAATAAAAAGCAAGCTGCGTAAGAGCCCTGCCGGCAGCAGCACTGCAAGCGTGGCCGCGCGTCCCCAAAAGGCAGGGAAGCGGTGAACCCTGCAGCTTCGCCTGAACTAAAACATGAGCATTTCATACCAAAGGAGCTGGAGCGTCCCTTTTTCGGGAGAAAGGGGGAAAAACGCCTTCGGACAGCTTCTCCTTTAGGGTTTGCTCGGTCGCATCACAAAGAGAGCTCAGACGCCAGCCCCGCGGAGCGTGCACAGAGAAATCCCTGCGGTGGGCGTTCAGAGGGATTTCACAGCCCGCAGGCGGCAGCTCGGCTTTGTCTGCTCACCACCCAGCTCGCCACGGCCGGCACCGCTGAGTTTTTCTGGCCCACGAGGCCGGGAAGCTGCGCGGCATCTGGGCTGCGGATCGCGGGCTGGATCGCTGCGGCAAAAAAGTTGAACACGCGGCTGCTGGCGCCCTGGAGCTCAGCCCTGCGCTCGTCCCCTGCTCGCGTTCGGGTTCAGAAGAGCAAAGAGGGGGCAGGAAAATCCCCCCCCGGCCGGCTCGGCCTCTCACCACCGCCCTGGCCAAGCGTGCAGAGGGCTCAGAGGGAAGAGGAGCAACCCCAAAAGCTCGTCGCACCACGCCATCAGCCCGTGTTGAAACCCGGCGCGGCCCTGGGGAAACCACACCGCCTCGGAGCTGTTCGAGGCACCGAATTCATCACGTTTCGAAAACAAACGTCGAACGTTGGCGTGCCTTAAAAAGCAGCATGTGCTACGAAAAGGCCGTGGCCTGGCGGGTTTCTGCGTTAGAAGAAACCTGCTGGGGTTCCTTTTGTGCCGAGGAGGCGCAAAGCGAGCAAGGAGCCTCTTTGGGGGATGAGGCTGAACTTCAGAGACCCAGTAACACCTGAGTCCTAAACCAACCGAAGCAAAACGCGCGGCAAGTATCAGCCCCCAGGACGGAGAACGGGGACCAGAGGAACGTCAGAGCTCGGGGACACCGCCCCGTGGGGACACCGGCACCTGGAGACGCAGCCAGGACACCCCAGCCCCGTCCCGCAGCTCGCTCAGACCCACGCAGCACCATCTCCTCCAGCCCCCGCGGCTCCCGGGGCTGTGAAAGAAAACCCGAGCCTCTTAGGGCTGGGCAAAGCCACGATGAGAAGCGGAGGAGCGGGACGAAGAGACGGCGACTCGCTGCAGGCTTCCAACGGGACACGACGAGGGGGGGATTTGTCGGGCGGACAAAGAGACGTCAGAAATCTCCCGGTGCGAGGCGTGAGCGTCGTGATGAGCGCTGTACTCGAAAGGAAGAGAGGCTACAAACGTGCTTTTGTTTCCTTCCCTACGTGCAGCTTCCTACACACCTCCTCGCCACAGAGCTGCCGCTTGCTGGCTCCCTAGGGGAACCCAGTCCCCGTTCACATCTCTGCTCAGCCTCCGCTCCTCAGCTTTCGCCCATTGTGTTACGAGTTCCTTGAAGCCAAAAACAAGAAACGGGATTATTTTAACACAGGGAGGGGAAAAAAAAAAAAGAAAAAGAAAGAAGTTACAGGAAGCAACAGGTCCCTGATCCTGCAGGTTTGTTACAAAAAAGCATTTTCTACCAGCGCTGGAAAGCCCTCGCGAAGCGCGAGCGTTGTGTTCGGGTGCTGAACACTTGGAGGAGGAGCAGCTTGGAAAATCTGGCCTCGTTTCTAGGTGCGAGAACGTCAAAAAAAAAAATAAATAAACGAGAAGAGGCCCAAGAAAGTCAGAAGGATAAATAAAACCAACCGGAACGCAATAAAGCATCACATGTGATGCAGCAGCAAACGAATCCAAGCCAAAATCCAACCCAGAGATCCTCCGCTAACGCACGCTGCAGAAACCACCGCGTACGGCGAGGCCTGCCAGGAGCCCAGCACGTTTCACTTCAGCCGTTTCAAAAGCGTTTTCACCACGAAGAGGCAGCAACAGGCGCTGGGCTGGGATGGTCCCAGTTGGCCCGCCCGCTGCTGCACGCCCTGGAAGAGCTCCAGCTGCTCCCGGCCACCTCGTCGCGTGGCGCTGGGGGACCTCACCGGCTCAAGGAGGCTGGAAGAGGGACTCGCTTCCACCCCCACAACGTCCAGCTGCTCTCAGAGCTACCCATCTTTTAAAAAACAGGCCACGGAAACCTCCTGCCCGCCCCACGCCACAGCCACAAGCCCTCTTCCAGCCGTCCTGAGATCGTTCTCCTCCGCCAGCCGGCGTCCCAGGGGTTTCGGAAGAGGCGCGAGCGAAGACGTTAACGAGAAGTTGAGGTTCCTGGAGCCCTTTTATTTCTGCCAGCTCCTACACCCCACGTCTACGCCATCACCACCGCTGCAGGAGCCGTGCCACGCGCTTCTGAGCTCACCTGGACCGCAAACTGCCCCTGCTTAAGGACAGCAATGGCGCCTGCGACGCACCAGGACGGGCTGAGCGACCAACAGCGGGACCCAGCGGGAAGTTTGCTTTCACCTGACAGCTCCATAAATCACGCAGGGGGGAGAAAAAAATAAAAAATTCAGAGCACTGCACGCGTACGGTGGGAAACGCCGGGGAAGACTGGAAGGGAAGGGACCTTGAGGAAGTAGAAACGCGAGCAAGATGCAGCGTAGATGTCAGAAATACCCTTCGGCAAGGGAAAGTTAGGTTAGAGTAAAAGCCAAAAAGCAAGCGGAAGGTTTAACTTGTTCCCAAAGTCGGCGGAAAGCTTCTCCTCCTTCATCCTCCGAGGAGAGGGAGCGTGTGGAGGCAGCGCCCCGAGCCCCTGGTACAAACCGCCGAGCTCTTCGGTAGCAGGACATTGGCAAACTGGAAGGCATTCAGGAAAACAGAGTTCAGCAGCTGGAGGGATTGATTTACGCGGAAAGATTAAAATAACTGGGCGTGGAGTCGGGCTGAGTGGTAAGTAAGGTGGACGGGATCATTTTTTACGGTTAGCTGACAGGCAAGTGCCAAGAGGCAGAGGAAGCGCTCAGCGTGCCGCAATTAGGCATAACCCGAGGACTGGCACACAATTAAGGAAATTCACGGCTGCGTTATAAAAGTTCTCAAAGCGGTGAGGTCCGTCGGGTCCCAAAACAGCCTCCCCTGTCCCAATTTCCAGCCCAGGGCCAGGAGCAGGGGTAAGAAGGCTCCGCTTGGACAAAGAGCGCGCGGCCGCGGGTAATCGGCACCAACCTCGCGCCTCCACCGCTTTTTGGTTCGTTTGTTTGCGGCACCGAAGGCAAACGAGCACTCCAGCCCGCAAAGCCATTAGGCTTGGCACCGCTAATTGCCCCGCTCGCGTCACAGAAGGCGAACACCTTAACGAAGCGAGGAGCGGGGCTGTTTTAACCCTCCTCGCCTCCCAGAACCCGCCTGCTGAATCCACCTCCCACAAACTTCTCCTCCACGCGTAACGAGCGGAGTTATTCTCAGCCTCCCCCGAGAAAAACCCAACCTAAAAAAAAAAAAAAACAAAAAAAAAACCACAACCCTTCGGCAAAGCCCGTGCTTCGGAGCCGCCGCCGGATTCCCCTCCAGGAACGCCCACGTCCCACCGACAACTATTTTTGAAGCAGATCGCAAAGAACCAGGCGATCCCCTCAGCGCCTCGACGCCGCTGGCCGAAGAACGCCCCTACCGTAGCGGGGGGGGGGCCAAAATAAACCGGGAGCTGCCGAACCGCTCGGAACACTTTTTTCCGCTGTGCTCCGCGCGCTGGAGACGTCCCTCGAAGGGGCCTGAGCAGGGAAAGGAGCGATAAGTTCCCCAGGAAAGATAACGGCGGGGACCAGGCGGCGCGGGAGGAGCTGTGCAGGGCGAGGAGGTTTCGGTGCCCCAAAACGTTTCACCCCGCACCTGAACGAGCCGAGCTCTTTCTTTTTTTCCCCCCCCCGCCCCGTTAAAGCGGGGGGAACCCGCACCACCGATTTTGGGATCGGGAACCAGCTCGGAGCCGTGCTCGCAAAGCCAAGAGGGACCCGGTGAGCGAAGGCTCGCCCCTTCCACACCCTCCGAAAACTTCGAGCTCCCCAAGAAACCCCCCCGGGGAGAGCCCAGCGCCGGGCCAGGCCTGGCCTTTCTCATTTCTGCTGCTCGCACATCTTCCTCCGTGCCCTGGGGCTCCCCGAGCCCCCCCGGAGGGTGTGGGGTGGGCCGAGGGCCCCCAGCACCCCGCAGCCGTACCCCTACACCCCGCTCCTCAGGTCACCCCCACCCAGCAGCGCCCACGGCCTTCGGACACCCCCAGACCCAGCCCAGCGGCCCCCAGGGAGCCCCAAATCGAGCCCAGGCCTCCCCGCTCGGTGCCTTCACCCCCAAGGATGGGGGCGCAGGGCAGGGGTCCCCCAGCACCTGGGGGGGGGGCCACAGGACCCCTCCCTTGACTCCACTGACCTTTGGGGGTCCCCACGTCCCAGAGCCTGAGGGTGCCCACACCCAAAGACCCCCCTCAAACTCCCCAACCCCCCCATACCCGAATTCCCTTAAAACTCCCCAAAACCTCTGCGGGGCCCTACCTGCACCGCCAGACGCCCTCCCCTCAAAGCACCCCCAGATCCACATACAGAGAGCCCCCCCCCTCCTGAACACCCCCAACCCCTCACCTCCCAAACTTTAGCAACCCCTGAGGCCCCCCCCCAACCCCTGAGCCCCCTCCCCAAAACCCCTGAGCCCCCTCCCTATTCCCAGGGCACCCCACAAGGCCTTTCCCCCACCCCCAAGCCCCCCAGCACCCCTAACCCCTCCCCAAACCCCCTGACACCCCCCTTTAGCTCTCACTTTCCCCATCCAAGCCCCCCCCAGTCCCCCAAATTTTCCCAGGACGCCCCCCAAGGCCTCCTCTCCTCCTGGCAGCCCCCCCTAAAGCCCCCCATACCCCATAACCCCCCAAACCCCCTAAATACCCCCCTTAGCTCTTAGTTTCCCCATCCCAGGTCCCCCCCAAGCCCCCAGATTCTCAGGACTCCCCCGGGGCCTCCTCCTGGCAGCCCCCCCGCACCCCCACAGCCCCCCCGCACCCCCCAGTCAGCCCCCCCGTACCCCTAAATCCCCCCCATACCCCTCAAGCCCCCCCCTTTACCTCTCAGTTTCCCCCATCCCAGCCCCCCCCCCGTCCCCCAAATTCCCAGGACGCTCCCCAAGGCCCCCTCCCCCCCCCCAGACCCCCCCCCCGTACCCCAAATCCCCCCCCCAAGCCCCCCCCCCCGGGGCCTCCCCCCCTCAGGCACCGCCCGGGCCCCTCGCAGCCCCTCCCCTCAGCCCCGCCCCTAAGGGGCGGGACCCAACCCTTCCCCGCCCCGCCCTCTCCCCGCCGCCATTGGCCGCGCCGCCCGCCGCTCCGAGCCGAGCGGCGAGCCGATTGGCCGGCGGGCCCCGCCACTCAGCGGAGAGGCGGGAGGAAGGAGGACGACGGGGGGGGGGGGAGGGGGAGCGGCTGCCTGAGGAGAACTCGGGGAGAGTTGGGGGGGGGGGGGAGGGGCCGGCGGGCAGTGCCCCCCCCCCCGCCCCTCCCGGTCCCCCCCCCCGCCCCTCCCGCCGGCTACCGTCCGCTCCCGGGGCCGCCCCCGCCGGGCCCGGGCCCCCGCCGGTTACCTCCGGGAGGGCCGCGCCGCCGCTCGCCGCCTCCGGGGCCTTGCGCTGGCTGCGGACGCGCTGGGCCCCCCCCGGCCCCTCCCCTCCCCTCCTCCGCCCCCTCCCCTCCCTCCTCCTCCTCCTCCTCCCCCCCCGCCCCTCCCCGAGCTCTCGCGAGATCCCGCCGCGAGGCGCCTCCGCCGCCGAGGGGGCCAATCAGGGGCCGGCGGGGGCGGGGCGACAGGGGGGAGGAGCCTGTGGAGGTGGGCGGGGCTTCGGGCCACGCCCCCTTTCTCCTCGGGAGAGGGGCCCCGCCCGCTGGGGGGACGGCGGCAACGGGGGTGTCGCGACAGGAGGGGGGTGTCGTGACACGGAGGCCGTCGCGACATGGAAAGCGACGTGACATGGGGGATGTCACGATACGGAGGCCGCTGTGAAACAGACTGTCGCGACATGGGGGCTGTCGCGACACGGGCCATCACAACACGGAGGCTGTCACGACGTGGAGACCCTTGTGACATGGAGGCTGTCGTGACATGGAGGCTGTCACGACATGGGGGACATCGCAACACACAGACCCTCGTGGCACGGAGGCTGTTGGGACACGGGAGCCATCTGGAGGCTGTCGGGACATGAGGGATGTCGTGACATGGAGGCTGTTGCGATACGGGGGCCATCGTGACACGGAGGCCATTGCACCACGGGGGACATCGTGACACAGGGGACATCAAGAGATGGAGACCATCATGGCACAGAGGCTGTCGCGACATGGCGGACATCACGACACGAGGGACGTCACGACAGGGAGACCATCCCGCCACAGAGGCCATCGCGCCACAGAGGCCAACGTGCCACAGAGGCCATCGCAACACGGAGGCTGTCACGACACGGGGGACGTCGTGACATGGAGGACGTCACGACACGGAGACCGTTGCGATGCGGGGGATATCGCGACGCGGGGGACGTCACCACAGAGCCCCCAGCCACGTACGCTGGGTGTACTGGGTGCACGAGGCACGGGGCCGCCGAGGAGGCACGCGGACACCGGCCCCGTTATCCAACCGTCTTTATTCCCGGGGTATAAAGGGGGCACCCCCTGCCCCCCCCCCACCCAGCGGCCATCCCCGGCTGGGGACAGCGCTGCCACCGTCCCTGCCGTCGTCCCTGTCGCCGCCGCCGCCCGTCACATGGCGAAGAGGATGAGGAAGGCCACCATGAGGCAGAAGAGCCCCATGGCCTCGGAGAGGGCGAAGCCCAGGATGGCGTAGGAGAAGAGCTGCTGCTTCAGGGACGGGTTCCTGCGGGGGGGGGGGGGGGGACAGGGGCCACGCTCAGCCCCACCCCCCACCCCCAAAATCCCCCAAAGTCCCCCCAAAAAAACCATCCCCTTCCTGACCTGGCGTAGCCGATGATGAGGCTGCCGAAGACGGTGCCGATGCCGGCCCCGGAGCCGGCCACCCCCACGGTGGCGGCGCCGGCCCCGATGAACTTGGCGGCGGTGTCGATGTCGCGGCGGGCGGCGGTCGTGGCCACGGCCCTACAGGGGCTCGGCCGCGCCTGGGGGGGGGCGGCACGGAGTGGGGGGGGGGGCACAGGGACACACGGTGGGGGGGGGACACAGGGACACACGGGGGGGGGGGGGGGGGGACACAGCCTTGTCCCATCCCCTCGTGCCTCAGTTTCCCCCCCCCCCCCAAGCTCCTCGCAGCCTTGCAGGGGGGGTTTATGGGGCTGAGCCCCTTCCACACGCCCATTTTTGGGGTCAGCGCGGGGCCCCCCCCACATTCCGGTGCCCCCCCCGCCCCATTACCTCCTCGGGGGCGCTCAGCAGCGAGGCGGAGAGGGGCTGGCACAGCACCCGCGGGACCCTCCTCACCTGCGGGGCACGGCCAGCGTCACATTCTGGGGACACACACACACACACACACACACAGCCCCCCCAGGGACAGCCCCCCCGTGTCCCCCCCCCCCAAAAACCCGCTCAGCCCCCTCCAGCTGCGCCCTCCCCACCTCCTGTCGCCTTCGGGGTGGCCCTAAAACGGCAAAAAGCCGTCCCCAAACGTCCTCCCCCCACCCCCACAGAGCCCCCCCAGCCCCCCAGAGTCCCCCCCCACCCCACCAGAGCCCCCCCACCCCCCCAGAGTCCCCCCCCACCCCCACAGAGCCCCCCCCACCCCCCCAGAACCCCCCCCGACCCCACTCACCAGCGCGGGCGCGGCGACCACCTTGGCGCAGAACATGGCGGGGGCCGTGGGGGGGGGGCCGTGGCCTCCAGAGCACTGGGGGGGGTCCTGGGGGGGGGGGGGGGGACAGCGGGGGACAAGGTGGGACACAGAGGGGGGCTGGGACACGCGGCTGGCACCCGGGGGGCAGGGCCGGGGGGGGTCACGGGGAGGGGGGGGGTCACGGGGGGCCAAGGGGGGATGGGCGGGGTCAGGGGGGGTGGGGGGGGCAGAAGGGGACGGGGGAGACAGGAGGGGACAGGGGGGTGGGGGGGGATTGAGGGGGCAGGGGGGCCACGACCTGGGCCTGGAAAGGGGCATGGGGGGGGGCAGCATGGGGTAGGAGGGGGTGAAACCCCAAGGGGGGGTCCCAAAATGCAGCATGAAGGGGGGGTCACCGCCAAAATGTAGTGGGGGGGGGTCACCCCAAAATGCAACATGAGGGGGGGGTCACCCCAAAATGTAGTGTGGGGGGTCACCCCAAAATGCAGCACGAGGGGGGGGGCCACCCCAAAATGTAGTGGGGGGGTCACCCCAAAATGCAGCACGAGGGGGGGGGCCACCCCAAAATGTAGTGGGGGGGTCACCCCAAAATGCAGCACGAGGGGGGGGGCCACCCCAAAATGTAGTGGGGGGGTCACCCCAAAACGCAGGGGCTCACCCCAAATGCAGTTTGAGGCTGCCCCAAAATGCAAAGTAAGGGGGTGGGCACCCCAAAATGCAGTGTGAGGGGAAGGACACCCTAGAATGAAGGGGGGGTCACCCTAAAATGCGGTGACAATGGGGGCCACCTCAAAATGCAGTTTGAGTGGGAGAATACCCTAAAATGCAGGGATTCACCCCAAAATGCAGTGTGAGGGGCAGGTCTCACCCTATAACGACGGGGGGGCACCCCAAAACGCAGTGCGAAGGGAAGGTGACCCTAAATTGCCGGGATTCACCCCAAAACGCAGCGGGAGGGGGAGGTGACCCCAAATCCCAGGGACTCACCCCAAAACGCGCTGTGAGGGGGAGGTGACCCCCAAACCGCAGGGGTTCGCCCCCAAACTCCCCCCAAACCTCTCCGGGAGCCCCCCCCAGCCCCGTGAGGGCCCTCCCCCGCCCCTCCCCCCCCTGCCCCCCCCCCTCCCGGTGCCCCCCCCCCGTTCCGCCCCCCCCCGGGCCCCCTCACCTGGCGCACCGGCGGCGGGCAGGTCGCGGGGGCGCCGACTGCGCAGGCGCGGCCGGAAGCGCGGCCCGGAAGTACCATAGAGAGGGAGGCGGTGCCGCGCCATAGAGCGCCCCCCGTCCAGGCACGGCGCCACAGCGCCCCCTGCGGGCGGGGAGGAGACGGCGGCTGAGCGGGGGGCGCGGGGGCGTGGCCAAAAGGGGGTGTGGTCAAATCGGGGGCGTGGTCAAGAGGGGAGGGGCGGGGCGTGCTTGGCGCCCCCTGGCGGCCAAGGGCAGGAAGCGCGCCGGGAGGGGGCGTGCATGGGGGAGGGGGCGCGCAGGGGGGTGTGCACATTTGCACGCGTGTTTGCACGTGTGTGTGTGTATTTGCACATATTTGCATGCGTGTGCACACGTGTGCATGTGGGGGAGGGGTGTGCGCATGCGTGTGCAAATGCATGCACGTGTGTGTGTGCGTGCAAATGTTTTGCATGCACATGCACACGTGTACGTGTGTGCACATGGGTTTGCGTGTGTGTGCAAGCATTTATGCGCGTGGATTTGCATGTGTGCAAATGTTTACATGTGTGTTTTCATGTGCATGCACGTGTGCACACATTTGCATGTAAATACACCTGTGTACATATTTGCACATATGTACATGTATGTGTGCGTATGTTTGCACGTGTGTGCATGTTTGCATGCGTGTACCTTTAAGCGTGCATGTTTGCATGTACATACAGCTGTGTACATATGTGCACCTATGTGCATGTATGTGCATGTGTGTGCATGTGTTGGCACATGCGTACTTGTGTGCTCACATATGGATGTACGTGTGTACATATTTGCATGCATGTGCACATGTGTGTTCATGGGTTTGCATGTGTGTGCATGTGTTTGCAAGCATGTATGCATGTTTGCACATGCATGCACGTGTGTACATGCTTGCACATATTTAAATTTACGTGCACATGTGTGCATGTGTGCATGCGTGCACGTTTTCATGCATGTGTTTGCACGTGCCCACGTGTGTGCACACAAAGCAGAGGGCTGCATCGCTGCGGGTCCTTCAGAGCGTGTGGTTGCACACGCGTGTGCACGGGGCTGTGTGCGGGGGGCCGGGGCTGTGTCACCCCAGGGGCCAGGGGGCGGTGTCCCCGCAGGCTGGGCCCCCCCGGGGGTGCTGGGGGGGGTGGGGGCCGGCTCCCCCCGATGCTGAGCGGGGCCGCCCGGGGCTGTCGGGGGGATTTATGGGCAGCCCTAATGCGGGAAGCCGTAAAGCCCGAGCGCGCCGCTATTAATTAAATCATTGTTATAATTAACTTTCATTAAAGGAAAATCAATAGCGAGGAGCCGGGCTGGAAGGAGCCCATCCATCCATCCATCCCCCCCGTCACCGGGCGAGCACCACCCCCCGACCAACCCAATTCCCCCAGTTTTTCCCCCAAACCCCCATTTTTCCTCCCACCCTTTTCCTCCCCATTCTTTTTAAAATTTTCCCCCGCGTTTTGTTTTTTTTTTTTCCCCTTTATTCCCTGATTTAAACCCCGGCTCCGTTTGGTGCCGCTGACCTTAACGGCTTAAATTAAAGCTCAATGTTCTGTGCTTCCCCCCACCCCGGGGGGGACCGGGCCCCCCCCCAGCCACCGCTTTAATGTCCCCGGAATGGCTTTGACCTTGCGATTAACGGCGGGCTCGGCGCAGCCACCGCAGTGTGACAGCGGCCCCCCCCCGAACCCCATTTTGGGGCGGTTTTGGGGAAAACGGGGGGCGACGGGGGAGGTGGGGGTGGGTGGGGAAACTGAGGCAGCTTTGCAAAATCGGGGGGAGGGTTTGGGGGGGTGCTCAGGTGTGTGCCCCCCCCCCCCCCCAAGGTCCCTGGCCCTGTCCCAGCTGTGGCGCAGTCGCAGCCGCTGCTGCATCCTAATGAGGCACCGGGGTGGGGACGGGGACACGGGGACAGGCTGTGTGTCCCCCCCCAAGCCCCTGCACCCCGATGGGCGGACGGACAGACGGACACGTGCGGGGGGGGGGGGGGCTGGAGGGGGTCGCAGCCTGCAGGGCTGGGGATGGACAGACGGATGGACGGCGCAGGGGGGGAGGGTGGGCAGGGGGGTGCAGGGACATGGGGACAGAGGGACACGGGGACGGGGGGACACAGGGATGGGGGGACAGGGGTACAGACAGACGGACAGACGCAGAGGGTGGGGGACGCAGCGAGGCTCTGCTGCAGCTGGATCCCGGGGGAGGGGGGGCCGGCCACATCTGGGCACAGCTGGATCCCGGGCATCGACGGCTCCGGCGTGCACAGCTGGATCCCGGAGATCACCGCCACATCTGGGCACAGCTGGATCTGGGGATCGCTGCCAAAGCTGTGCACAGCTGGATCCCAGGGATCGATGTCGCATCAGGGCACAGCTGGATCCCGGGGATCGCAGTCACATCAGGGCACAGCTGGATCCCTGGGCACAGCTGGATCCCGTGGACCGGTGGCACCAGCATGCACAGCTGGACCCCGGGGATCGCTGCCACATCTGGGCACAGCTGGATCCCAGTGCCGGGGCACTGGGGGGGGGGGGGAGGGCGGGGGGGGGGGCGGCTGTGGTTTTGCCACGGGAGGGTAGAGGGCAGTGGCGGTCCAGCGATGCCGACACCGGACCCATTTCTGGACAAGGGGTGACACTTGGGCAGGGGGGGTGACACCGGGCAGGGGGTGACACCAGGCAGCGGGTGACCCCCCCCCAGAGCCCCACATCTCCAAGCACAGCAGCACCCTTGGGTGCTCCCCACTCCCTCTCCTTCCAATCCCCCCCCCCCCCACCTTCACACCACCCAAATCTGCCCCCCCCCTCCAACCCCACCCAGGGGTGGCACCGAGCCCCCCGTGGGGGGGGGGGGGGGGGTGTCGGACACGCTCGTGGCCGCCCGGTGCCACCGCGCCCCCCCCGGGCCTGAAATACGGCCCCATAAATCCGTGCCCCGCGGCGGCTCCTTGCTTAATTAGTCCCTGGAACGACGTGATTCAGGAGAGCCCAAATGGGATGGCGTCATGCGAGGCATTAAAACGGACGGGGATCGGTGGCTGGCGAGCCAGGAGGAAAAAAAAAAAATAATAACACAGGATGGGGGGGTCTCGGGAACGGGATTTGTTTTGTTTTGTTTTGTTTTTCCTGCCCCCTCCCCAGCGATGCTGGTGAAAGGATGGGGGCAAAGCCCGACGTAACCCCAGGGATTTGGGGTGACCTGATGCAAAACCCTGCCCCGTCCCCAGCCTGTGGGTGCGGGCTCAGGGGGGGCTTTTGGGGTGCGACGGGGCTCCAGTGGGACCCCCAACCCCCCCCCCTTGGCACCTTCCCGAGCTGCTCCAGCTCCCGGCCAGCCACAGCGGCTTTATTTTATTTATTTATTTTTTTTTTTACAGGCTTTTTTATGACAAACTTTACTTTACGTTTGACATTTAAAAGCTGATCAGATCTTCCCTCCAGGACAGCAGGAAATGGAGATATTTATTGGGGTCTCGGCGACGCTGGGAGAGCCGCGAGATTTACTCCGACAGCGCAGCAGGATTATGGATCTCGTCTGTCCGGCCGGCACGCCGGGGCCGCGGGACGCGCCGCGGGCGGAGGACGGCAATTTATCGGGGGCTCGGGGCTTGTTTTATCCCCCCCCCCCCCCAAAAAAAAAAAGGGTTGTCAGGAAGGGGATGAGAGCCCGGGCTGGTTCAGCCCGCGCCCCGGCCCCGTGTGGGGATTCTCTGGCGGCAGGTATGGGGCTGTGCTGGCGGCGGTGCTGCTGTCTGGGAGGGGTTGGTGTTTGGGAATGAGGGGTTCGGTCCCTCCACGTGGCTCTGAAGCTCCTCTCTGTCCCCCCCCGGTGCTATTTTTCTTCCTCCCTGCCTGCCCCTCGCCTCTCTGGCGTCCCCCACCTGGGGCCGTGCCTGGCGCCGCGGCAGCGTCTGGGACCTGGGGACGTGGCCAGGGTCAGGGGTGCTGTCCTGGAGCTGGGGACACGACTTAAGGAGGGTGTCTTGGACCTGGGGACACTACCTCAGGCTGGGGACAATGTCTCACACCGGGAGTGGGGGCTTCAGAAGGTGTCTTGGGCCGAGGGACAGCGTCTGGGACCTGGGGGCGGTGTCCTGGGCTGGGCTCTGGGCACATCCCATGGCCTGAACCCAGGTTTGGTGCCCAGGCTGGGGACAGCGTCCCCAAACCGAGGACAGGAACGGGGCTGGGGGACAGCACCCGGTGCAGGAAACAACCTCAGACCTCGGGACTCTGGCTCAGTGGGGGGACAGCGCCCCGCAGCTGGGGACACACCTGAGGCTGGCGTCCCCTTTGGGGGCACGCCGGAGGACACCGGTGGCATTTGCGGTGGTGACGGCTGCTTTTTTTGGGGGGGGGTGGGGGGACGGATGGGCCACGTGCTTCTCCTCTGGCACCGTCACGCTCCCCCGGCTCGATTTATCACGCTCGCCTCCTTGTGCCAGGGCGGCTTTCAAGAGCCCGCCTCGTAAAAAGGCACAAATAAAATATTATCGCCGCCTTCCCCGCCGCACGCCGGGGGTTTTCTGCCGCTAACGAAGGAGCTTTTCCCCCCCGTGGGAGGCAGGACACCGCCGTCCTGCCCCCCCACCGCGGGGACACCCACGGCCTCTTTATTTGCTGCATCTTGGCACAAATATTCCGGGGGGGGGAGTGTAGAAATTTTAACTTGGCTGCAAAGCTGGGGGGGAATCAGCCTTTCCCTGCTGCTGCAGGGATGGATCTGGAGGGGAGCTGAGAGCAGCGGGGTCTGCGGGGTTGGGGGAGGGCTTGGGGCGACAGGGGGGGGACGAGAGGGGCTGGGGGGACTGGGGGGGGGTCAGAGAGGGTCCCCCCAAGCCATCGGCGGGGTTTTTGCCCTCCGCCGTGCGAGCGAGTTTGCGGTTTCGGGGAGAACCGGGGCACGGCTGCCCCCGGCCCATCGCCGGGGCGGGCACCGGGTCCAGGGCTGCAGCCGCGGGGTGGGAGAGGTGACGTCACCGCTCGCCTCGGTGATGTCATCAGTTGCCTGAAGCAGCCCGTGACGTCAGCAGCCCCCCCGACCAATCCGAGGAAGGCCGTTGGGTTTCCGGACCAATCCTGCCTCTCCACTTCACCCTGCCCCAACCAATCCCGGCTGGATCTGACCCCCCCCACCCCTCCCCCCCACCCCGAGCCCTGGGGTCCGAGGCGAAATCTGGGGAGAAACCCTCCCAAATTGGGTCCGCTCCAAGCCCAGACCCCCCTCCCGGTGCCCGGCAGCACTGCGAAAGCCGGGTTGAATTTGGGCTTAAAAATGCTAATACTGGGACAGCGACCCCAGGCTGGGAGCAGAAAACCCCACTTTTCCCAGCCGCACCAGGGAAGCGGGGCTAAATTTAGTGCTAAAGACCCCAAAAAAGGGGCAGAGCCCCCAGCCCCCCCCCCAGGCACCCCCCGCGCTGGCGGCAGCGGGGCGCTGAGGTCGGCCGGCTCATCGCAGCACCCCCGGCACGGCCGAGGGCTCTGGGCAGCACCCCCTGCTCACGTGTGTGCTGGGGGAAAAAAGGGCGATTTTGGTGCTTTGCTTTTCTAAAAATGCAGCAGAATGCAGCAGGATGTGCTTCTCCCTTTCTGTTCCCTTCTTTTCCCTTTTCTTTCCCTTTTCCTTCCCTTTTTTTTCCCCTTTTTCTTCCCTTTTCCTTCCCTTTTCCTTCCTTTTTATTTCCCTTTTCTTTCCTTTTTCTTTCCCTTTTCTTTCCCTTTTTCTTTCCCTTTTCTTTCCCTTTTCCTTCCTTTTTATTTCCCTTTCCTTTTTCTTTCCTTTTTCTTTCCTTTTTCTTTCCCTTTTCTTTCCCTTTTCCTTCCCTTTTTCTTTCCCTTTTTCTTTCCCTTTTCTTTCCCTTTACCTTCCCTTTTTCTTCCCTTTTCTTTCCCTTTCCTTTCCCTTTTCTTTCCCTTTTCCTTCCTTTTTATTTCCCTTTCCTTTTTCTTTCCTTTTTCTTTCCCTTTTCTTTCCCTTTTCCTTCCCTTTTTCTTTCCCTTTTTCTTTCCCTTTTCTTTCCCTTTACCTTCCCTTTTTCTTCCCTTTTCTTTCCCTTTCCTTTCCCTTTTCTTTCCCTTTTCCTTCCTTTTTATTTCCCTTTTCTTTCCCTTTCCTTCCCTTTTTCTTTCCCTTTTCCTTCCCTTTTTCTTTCCTTTCTCTTTCCCTTTTCCTTCCCTTTTCCTTCCCTTTTTCTTCCCTTTTCCTTCCATTTTCTTTCCCTTTTCCTTCCTTTTCTTCCCTTTTTCTTCCCTTTCTCTCTCCTCCCCCCCCACTTTCCTCACTCCTTTCCCCCCACCCCCCTCCACCCAAACATGAGCCCCCGTATAAGCGTGCAAAACCCCCCCGGTGAGCGTGCAAAACCCCCTGGTGAGCGTGCAACCCCCCACACCCCGGAGCACCCCCCCTGTACAAGCGGGGGCCGTGGTCCCCGGGGGGGGGGGGGGGGGATGCTGCGGGGATGCTGCGGGCTCCATGGCGACCGTTGCCGGGGCGACCGCCCCCCCCCCCCCCGCCCCCCCCCCCCGGCGCCCCGCGTAGCCGGTGCGGGGCCAGCGAGCAGCGGGCGCGGAGCTGGGGGCCCCGGGGGAGATTGATGGGGATCGATGCGGCGGGGAGCGGGTGAGTCACCGGCGGCGCCGGGCTGGGGCTGCGCCAGGCCCCGCGGGCACGCGTGTGCGGGTGCGCGCACGCCTGTGCACGTGTGTGCGTGTGCGGTCAGGTTGCACTCGCGTGCAGGCGTGTGTGTGGTGTGTATGTGGTTGGGGGGGGGTGTGCACACGTAGGCGTGTGCATGCATGTTCGTGCATCTGTGTGCAAGGGTGTGCGTGCATGCTCATGAGTTTCTGTGCACGTGAGTGTGTGTGCATGCACGCGCCTGTGTGTGTGTGCAAGTGTGTGCATGCATCTGCATGTATGTGCATGTGCTGTGCGTGTGTCTGCACGAGAGCGCATGCATTTGTCTGCATGCATGTGGGTGCATGTTTGTGTGTGTGCACGTGCATGGGTGTGCGCATGTGTCTGCATTCACGTTCGTGCACCTGCGTGTGTGCAAGTGTGTGTCTGCACGTATGAGCCTTCCTGTGTCTGCATGTGTCTGCACGAGAGTGCCTGCATGTGTGTGCATGCATGTTCATGTGTCTGCATGTATGCAAGTGCATGCCTGTGTCTGCATGTATGTGCATGTGTCCGCAAGTGTCTGCATGAGTGTGCATGCATTTATCTGCACGTGTCTCCATGCACGTGTGTGGATGCGTGTATGTGTCTGCGTGCAAATACACATACTTGCGTGCATGAGGATGTGCATGTGGGCGTGCACGCGCAGGTGTGCACCTGAGTGCCAGTGTGTTTGTGGAGAGCTGTGCGTGGGCATGGGCGTGCTCTGCTTGGGAGCACGCAGGCATGGTCGTGTGTACAGGCACGAGCGCGTGCATGCATGCGTGTCCAAGCACAGGCACACGAGTGCATGCATGGGAGCGTGTGCGCAACACGGAAGCGGGAACGTGAGCACATGTGTGTGCACGTGCCGGAGTGTGCGTGCGTGTGAGCAGGCAGGTGAGTGTGCAGGCGTGGGCGTGCCCACCTTGGCTGCGTGCATGTGTGTGCCTGCGCGTGTTTGCACACACACAGAGGAGCGTGCACGCATGCAGCCACGTTTCCCTGGCAATTTACAACCCCTTCTTCTCCCCCCAGGACCCCCCCCCCGGTGCGTGCACAGAGGGGCACACGCGAAGCTCACCCCAACTCCGCTCCCAGGCAAGCCCAAATCACGTTTCCCCTCCACGTGCACCCCAGCAGGGCCGTGCTCGTTCAATGCACTGATTTTTTTGGGGGGGAAAATCGGGGGATTTGGGGCTCTGGTTGTCGCTGCTGCTCTGCGAAGCGCGGGGGGTAGCGGGGTTGGGGGGGGGGGGGGCGAGGGCTCGGCTCTTTCTTCCTCGCCCGCTCTCTGCACTGCACCACGATGCTACGGAAAATAATATCCCCGCAGCGGCGACCGGGAGAACATAAAAAAATGGGAAAAAAAAAAAAAAAAAAGAAAGCGCGGGGGGGGAGAGGGGCGGGGGAGGCAGAGCTGGAAAGGTCGTCCGCGGCGCGCCGAGCCGAGCGGGGGGGCTCCCTTAGCCTTGCCGTGACCCCCTCTTCCCATGCACCCCCCCCTCCTGCCCTACAAAGCCCCCCCCCAAATGCACCCCTTAGAAATACCCCCCCCCAGTCGTGCTGTGGGGTTTGGGTGCCCACAGCTGGGTGTCGGGGGGGGGGGGGGGGGGGGCAGCATCGTTTGGGGCTGAGTGAGGAGCCGTGATTTATAGGCACGGAGCTTCGCCCCCCCAACCCCGTGCTGCCAACCTGCGACAAAAGGGGGGGGGGGGGGGGGCTGGAATCAATCCGGCGTCTTTTCTCCCAATATTTGCTGCCGTTCCTTTGTTCTCGCGGCGGAGGTCTCGGGAGCCGACGAGGCTTTACAATTTTCCCCAGGTTTTCATTTTTTTCCCCTTCTCTTTAAGAGATTCTGCCTAAAATGGGATTTTTTTGGGGGGGGGGGGGAGGTAAAAATAAGCCCCAAAATGGATAATTTGGTGCTGTGGAGCTAGACGTGGCGATGGTTGCACCAGAACAGGAGCAAAAACCTCCAGCAAGGGGGGTGCGGAGCCATGGGGACCCCCCCCCCCAGGTTTTGGGGTAACGCTGCCCACCGGGGTGCTCGGAGGGGGGTGACAGCCTCACTCCACTGCTGTCCCCCCCCAGGTCCCCGTCCCCTGCATTGGGTTGGGGACGGAGGGAAGATGAGGGCTGATGAGATGGGGGGGGGAATGTAGGATGGGTGGGGGGGCACGGGACGGGGTGGTGGGATGGGTTGTAGGGCAGGTGGGGAGCTATGGGGTGGGGTGGGGGGGTTGTGGGGTAGGGAGATGGGTCATGGGGTGGGATGGGAGGGGAGATTTGGGGGGGGGGGGGGTTGTAGGTTGGGGTGGTGGTTGTAGGACGGGTGGAAGGCGATGGGATGGGTGGTGGGACACAGGATGGGTGGGGAGCCATGAGACGGGGTGGTGGGTTGTAGGACCGGCGGGGGGCCGTGGGACGGGGTGGTGCGTTGTGGGGTGGGTGCTGGGTTGTGGGGTGGGGTGGGCTGGAGGGGTCTGAGCTGGGGAAGCGAGCTATGGGGTGGGACAGGACGTGGAAAGCCAGGGGATGGGATGGGGTGGGGTGGGATGGGATGGGATGGGGTGGGATGGGGTGGGATGGGGTGGGATGGGGCTGAGCGTTATGGGGTTGGACACAGGCACCCAGGGGTGCCCCTCCGGGGAAGCGATGCAGGATGAGACCCAGAACACCCAGGGAAGCAAGGCAGGACAGGCGGCCCCTAGAGCACCCAAGGGTGCTGGGGACAAGTGGCACGGGACAGGTGGCACCGCCAGGCCCCTGCAGCCTTGGGCCTGAAATGGGGGGGGGGGGGGGGGGGGCAAAACCCCAGCGAGTCCCATTTTTGGGACAATTGCTCCACCCTCCGGGCTCGCACAGGAACGCGGTGAGGTGGCCGCCCCTCCTGGGAGCCCCGGACCCCCCCCTCCAAAATCCCAGTGTCCCCAGGCACGGCGCGACCCCGCCAGTGCCCGGCTGCTGTGGATTCTCTGATGGCTAATAAGGGTTGTGCTCACCCCGCCGTTCCCCATGGGGCACGCCGGCTTTTTGCCTGATTCCCCCCCTCCACATTCAGCCTAACGAGTAAATGCTGCGTTTTTCTCTCCACCCTCCCAAATTTAGCAGAGAAAAAGCCAAAAAAAACACAAAATTAGAGGGGAGAAAGCTGAGGTTTGTAGCAGGGGGGTGCAGCGGGGCTGGTGGAGCCGCATGCTGACCCCACTTCTGCCATCACCCCCAGCTCCACGTCTGGGTACCCCAAAGGCAGGACTGAGGCTTTGCCCCCCCCCTCCAGGGCAGCTTTTTGGGGGAGCAGCGAGTGCCCGGCCCCGCAGCCACCCCGGCACTGCCTCTGAAGCTGAACGTGCTCAAAGTGAGCTGGGAAATGGGATTCGTTCCACCAGCCCCGGTGACAAAAGGAGGGGAAAAGAGCCGCCAAATCCGCTGCAAAATGAATATTTAAAAGAGAAGGAAACCCATTAAAACGGCTTCATTTTTATTCCCATTAGAGCCCATTAAATCAGCGCCAGGGCAGGGCGGCTGCAGGAGGGAAGGGGGCGGGGGGGACAACCCTGCGTGGTGGGGGGTGAATCTGGCCACCAGCTCCGTCCTGGGGGCACCTGCAGCGAACACAGCCCCCTCCCAGCCGCCTCCTTCCCTCCCCTGCCTCAGTTTCCCCATATGCAGGACCAGGACACCCAGCTGCCTCCATCTCCCCCCGTTTTCCCACCCGAGGGTGAAATTCGAGGGTGGGTTTGGGGAGATTAAGCTGCCTCGGGGTTGGAAGCCGCATTTCAGGGCTGGGAAGGGCTCCCCAAAACCCCTAAAACATCGGGGCTGCAGGTTATCGAGGTTGTGGGGCCACAGTGCCGAAGCCAGTAACCCCAGAGCTCCCCCAGCACCACAGCTGCTTTTATGCAGCTGGAACGGTGCCGAACACCAGGACTTCGGGCGCTACGGGCAGGTCGTAAAGCCGACATCAGCAGAGCAGCAAAATGGCCGGGGAGACCCATTTTGGGTGGAAAATGGGCAAAATGGGCGGCGGGGGGGGGGGTTGTTGTCTGTGCTGCAGTCTCGTCATTCCCTGCGGGAGAGATGCTCGGAGGCGTCCGTGCTCGGGGGACCCGCTGCGATGCGGACCCCATCGGGGTGGGTCGGGGACCGTCCCGTCCCCAAATGTCCCCCGAGTCCTTCAGGGCGCCTTGGGGACCACTCTCCAGCTCAACGGCCGCCACCTTGAAAGTCGAAGAGCAGCCGAGGGAAGGTTTCCATGGCAACCGCAAAAAAAAAAAAAAGAAAAAAAATCTGCATTTCTCCATTTCGGGGTAAAGGCTGCAATTTGTATGCAGGCGGGCGCGCGGCGCCTTTGAAATTCAAGCAGAAAATCAAAAAGGCGAAGGCAGGAGCGTAGCTGCCGGGTGATTATGCGGGAGGTGGGAGAGCGGCGCGGCCCCGCTGTTATTTAGTGCCGTCCCCGGCGAGGCTGAGCGGGGACGGGGATGGGGACAGGGACAAGGTGGCGGGGACAGGGACAGGGTGGCGGGGAGCTGCCAGGGGATGAGGTGAGGGGATGGGGAGAGAAGGGGGAGAGAAGAAGAGGGGTGCAGGGGAGGAGGAGGTGCACAAGAGGTGCCCAAGGAGAGAGGAATCCTTCCTGTCCGTCTGTCCTTCCCGTCCGTCTGTCCTCCCCATCTGCCTGTCCTTCCCATCCGTCTCTCCTTATCCCCGTGCCCTTCCTGTCTCTCCGCGCTACCTCTCCATCCATCCATCCTTTCTCTCTGTCCTTTCTCTCCATCTGTCCCTACCCACACAGCCTCACGTTCCGCGTCTCCTCCCCATCTGTCCTCCCTGCCTGTCTGCCTCTCCTTTCTGTCTATCCTTCCTGTCCATCCATCCGTCCTCCCTGTCCATCCATCTGTCCGTCCGTCCGTCCATCCATCCATCCATCCATCCATCCATCCATCCATCCCCCTGTCCATCCTTTCTCTCCATTTCTTTATCTTTTCTGCCGGTTCCGTCTGTCCACCTGACCTTTCTGTCCGTCTGTCCTTTCCACCTCCCCTCGTCATCCATCTAGCCCACCCGTCTGTCCTTCCTACCCATTTATCCATCTTTTCTACCCTTCCTATCCATCCACCTATCCTTCTCATCCATCCACATGTCCTTCCCATCCGTCTGTCCTTCCCATCCGTCTGTCCTTCCCATCCGTCTGTCCTTCCCATCCATCTGTCCTTCCTATCTGTCTGTCCTTCCTATCCATCTCCCTACCCTTCCCGTCCTTCCTTATCCATCTGTCCTTGCTCTGTCTGTCCTTTCCAGTCCCCTCTCTCCACCTACCCTGGGTGCCCAGGACCAGCAGGGCACAGCCTGTTTGTCCCCTTGCCCTTTTCCCAGTTCCTTTGTCCCCATCCCAGTATCCCACTGGTGTCCCGCAGAGTCGGTGAGCAGAACCGGCTGGCACCAACCGGGGAGGGCAGGGCCAGCCCGGATGGGGGGCACAAGGACCAGAGCTCACCCCCACGTCCCCCAACGATGCCAGGGAGGGGACAAACCCCCCCCAGGGGGGTAGGGGGGCGATGCTGCAGCCCCCCAGGGTGACGCCACCGGGGGGTGACGCCGAGCCGGGGCGTCCCCGGTGCTGGCAGCACGCGGCCCCGGGAGCGCGAGCGGCCGCGGCACGGCGGTGATTTACAGACGGCGGCTCCTCGGGAGACATCTGCCTCTTGTCAGGGCTTTGTTTTAGCGCGGGCGCTGCGGTCCTTTGTCCTCGCCGCGCTCCCCGACGGCTTTGTTTTTCACCGCTTTTTCCTCTTCCCGCTGCGATTTTCCTCCTTTGGTCGCGGGGTGGCCGGGTTGGGGACGTGGGGATGGCGGCAGCGGGGACGGAGCAGCGGGAGCGGGGGCTCGCCTTGCTTTGAAGGCTTGGGATAGCAGTGGGAGGCAGCCCAGACCCCAAGGTGAAGGGCACACACCGCCTCCAACCCCGTTCCCTTTATCCCCCCAGTGTGGCTGTCTGAGGGGATCAATTTGGGTTAGAAACACCCCAAAACAGAGAGCTTCTGATAGCTGCTTGGACAAAATGCCCACGAAGCAACATCCACGTCCCAGCCAAGCACCCTGACACGGGTGACAGAGCCACCACGTGCACACACATGGCATTCCCCTCCAAGGCTTCAAATTTAGCATTTTTTCACCCAAACCAGGGGATAGGCACTGCTCACCCCGCAGGTGCCCCCCCAGCTGCTGCAGCCTTTTGGAGCTCAGATGGAAACCAAACGTAGGAACAAAACCTTGCTCCCCGTTCCCTTGCAGACTGCCCTCTCCGCTGGGGAGGGCTGCTCCGTTTTTTCCCCCAAAATAACATCATTTTCTTGCACCAAATCCTCGCCAGCATCTCCTGCAGTGGCCAAGAGGACAGCCCCGCAGCATGTCCCAGGCAGGTGCTGAGATAAAAAACCTGGAGGATGCCGGTGGATGCAAACATCCCCAACCACTCGTTAGCCATCGCCTTGCAATTATCCCGACTAATTAAGTGGCTCTGGGAAATCTCACTTCCTCCAGACTGGTGTTTACTGGTGGTCAGCAGTTTTTAACACACACACACGCACTCACACAGACACACACCCCATTTCCCCCATTTTATATTGGGATAGCCCCAATTGAATGAAAAATAACCTTTTTTCCTCCAATATTCCCCAGAAAAAAATATTTCTCCATCTCTTTTTTGGGCCTGGGCTTTTTGGCTGGAAGTACCAAAAGACTGATTGCGGGCTAAAAACATCAAACACGGCCATTTTCAGCCTCGGGAGGGGAAACATTTGGGAATGTCACTGGGAGTTCGGGTCCGGTTCCAGCACCTGGGGTATTTTTGGCCAAAAAAACAAAAACAAAATTTGCTATGGGTGGAAGGAGTAAGAAGGGCCACTGCCAGCGCCGGGTGCCTTCGGAAGCCTCTCAGCTTTTGGGTTGCTGCTTAAAACTCCCCACTCCATCAGCTCGGCATTGCCCAGGCTGCCAAAGCCCCCAGAATCCCAAATATTCACCCAAACGCCCGTTTCCTCCACCTTTTTCAGCATCTGCCTGCGCTCCCCGTACCGAGAGGAGGGGAAAGGGCTGCGGTGGGAGGCTGGCTCTGTCCCTCCAATCCATCATCTTTATTTCCTGTTGTAACTGACAAATTGTTCTGTATTTTATATCGGATCCCTCCAGGCAAAGTGGCTGTGGGATGTGCTTTTTTTTTTTTTTTTTTCTTTTTGGTATTACCTGGGAAAAGGAAAAAAAAAAAAAAGGGGGTCATAAAATGAAATAATAATAATAAAAAAAAAAAGTTAAAATAGTCCGAAAGAACAGATACGGTGGTAATGAGCACCGCAGAGATGCTCGATAAACCCAAGCAGGGCTGCAGGGAGAGGGGAATAAAAGCGATGGGAAGGCGAGGGGAAAGGGCAGAATCCCCCCTCTCCCCCCCCCCCCTTATCGCTTCCAAAAAGCTCTGCGGACATTTTCGGCACCTCCGATTATCATCATCAGGTGCAAACACACCCAAAAGCCGCTTATTTCACCCTAAACCAGCCCCACACGCTCCCTAATTTCAGCTGGGAAAAGAAAGAAAAACCTCCTTGGGAAAAGAAAAATCCTGATTTTTTAGTTTTTCATTTTTTTTTTTAGTGCGAAGCTTTGATTATTCTCCCTAAAACGCCGTTTCCGTCAGGATTTTAATTGTCTTTGAAAAGGTCAGGCGCCGCTCCTTCCCGCAGGTTTCATTTCAGTTTATTTATTTGCCCCTGGAGGAAAACCGCGCTGGTGGCATTCCGCTTGAAAAATCCTCTGCTTTTGAAAAAATAATGTTAATAAAATTAAAAAGAAAAAAAAAAAGAGAGATTCTTTATTATTATTATTATTCTGAACTCCTTGTATCGCTGTTTCTGAGTTTTGCAGGGAAAAAGGGAAAATCTGCTTGGCTCCGGGCTACCTGCAGTGCTCCCTCTATGGCATATTTTTCCCCCAAATCCCTGGTTTTGCCCCATTTTATGGAAAGGTCATTAGGCAAACCTCGAATCCACCCCCATTCACTGCAAAACCCGGGCTGGGGACAAACCTGGACACGCACTGGGATGGCTGAGCTCAGCACTCCTTTCCCACCACCCCAGCCACCAAAATAGCTAATAATTGCCCCCATTTTGCTTCTGGGGCTATTTTTCATGCTGTTCAAGCCCAGCAATGGGCTGGGGTGCTATTTGGGGTGAAACAAGCCCTTTTTAGGGCCAGGGATGGGGGATTTTGGTGGCTTTCAGCAGCCACACACCACTGATGACACCCATATCCGAGGGCAGGTGAGAACCTGGGGGGCACTCAGAATAAGGTGGCTGTGCTGGAAAATGCCCCCCCCCAGGAGAGATGTCCCCCCTGGGGCACCCATGGTGGCACTGGGGGAGGGGACAGTGGGGACTCTCTGGTGCCAGAGATGTCCCTATTTTCCCACGACTTGTAGGGTTGGCAGCTGCAGGGTGGCTTGTTTGGGTCTAAAAAGCAGCAAAATGGTTGTTCCAAGGCAAAAAGAGTAATTCTGCAGAAAGCTGTTAAATGTAACCTGCGTGAATATGGACGTGGGGACCCCAAAGAAAGAGCCCCGCGCTCCCCAAAATGTGGGGACCTCAAATTGGTGGACAGAGCCCCACATCCTCCAAAAAGGGGGGACCTCAAATTGGTGGCAAAGCAGCCCCACGTCTCCCAAATGGGGGGGCCCCAAATGGGTGGAGGAACAGCTCCACGTCCCCCAAGAAGGGGACCCCAAACTGGGAGAGAAGCAGCTCTGCACCCCCCAAAAGGGCGCTCAGCTGAATTAACAACCCTCCTCCAGCCCCCGCGCTGCTTTTCCCAACCTGAAGCCCCCCCCCCATTGTCCTGCCTCTCCCCAAAAGATTTATTTTTTTGGGGGGAGGGGGCAGAGGGCAGAGGAGAGGAATAAAAAAAAAAAAGAAAAATCCACGGGATGAGGCAGAGGCAGAGCGAAGGGGATTTGGGGAGGGGGCTTGCTTGCAGCCGCGGGGGTGGCAGCGGTGCTGCAGCGCAGCCGCCTCCAGTCGTGGTTTTCCAGCCCGGTTATCGACAGGGGGAGCGATGCCTCTGCAGATCCGCAGCCTGCACGGCCCGGCTCACCCAGGGATGATGCTGAATTCCTCCCCCTCTCCTTCCTCCAGCACCCCTGGGTGCTGCGGGCTCTGCTCTCCCCCCTCCCGGGCCATGCAACATTGTTGTGGTTATTTTTTTGGGGGGGTTATGTTTCCCAGTGCGTTGCACAGTCACCCTGAGGGCCGCTCTGGGTCATCCTCACCAAAATCGAACTGGTTTGAGCCAATTTTTGGCTGTGTTTAATAGCAAGGAAAAAAAAAAACTGTAAATCTTCCCAAAAGAGACAGCTGGGAGCAGAGGAAAGAGCACTGATGCCACCCGCAGAGGGCTGGAGCACAACCTCGTATTAGACACTAGAGAAGCCAAGCAGAAGGCAGCGAGCCCCAGGGGGGCAATTCCAGCAAATGAAGCTTTGCACCCCGGCCAAATCCTGCCGCAGGTGCTCTCCGAAGGGCCAAATCCTGCAAAAGCTTCCTTCGTCTGCAGAGGAGCATCACCAGCTGAAGCAGGACCGGATTGTCTGGGGTGGAAAAAAAAAAAAAACCAGCAGAAATAAAAACCACAAAAGTCTGAAATCCCCCTGTGATGAAAAAAAAAAAGACAGAAAAACCTGACTAATTATATTTTATTTGCTGCTCAAAAGGAAAACGACTTGCTGCGGGCAGGGAGGGAGCGGGGTTTTTAGGGTGCCTGGAGGAGAATGCAGCTCCTGAGGTTTGCAGGAGGGTTTCGCCTCTGCAGGGCGCGTTTTCTGGGCAGCAAAATCCTGCCTGGGCTCCGCCAGTCGCAGCTTGCTGCTGTGCCGGCGCTGCGGGTGCTGCAGGCCGTGCTCCTTTGTGCGCCCGGGGGGAAAACCTTGGTGCCCTGCTTGGGTTTTTGCAGGGCTGTAGGGTGGCGAGGCCACGGGGCTGACCCCGGACTTTGCTGGGTTTGGTTTTGCACTGGGGGAGCCTCCACGTCTTCACTTGGTTTTGCACCACAGGAGCACCCCTGTTTTAGTCTTGCTTTTGCAAGCATCCTCATCTCCTTTTCCTTTTCCACCATGGGATCCTCCGAGTGTGAGCTCAGCTTTTGCACCAGGGAAGTGTTCCCGTCTCCAGCTTTGCTTCTCCATGCTTGGAGCATCCCCGTCTCGGTTTCACTCTTGCACCACGGCAGCATCCGCAGCTCAGCTCTGCTTTTGCACCACGGGAAAACGCTGACCTTGCTTTTGCTGTTGCGTGAGAGAAGCATCCCCATCAGGTCTGCTTTTGCAGGAGGGAAACACCCCTGGCTTGGTTTGGGTTTTGAACCTCTGGAGCCTCCCCATCTTGGCTTTGCTCTTGCACCACTGGAGCATCCTGCCAAGAGCTCGCCCCACGCCACCCTCCCCAATACCTCATTTGCACGTGGATGCCAAGGGGAAAAAAACTCAAGGAATGATGCAGGGAGAGGACATTTCTCCTTTTACTCCATCCTGAGCCATGCCGGCCCCTTTCCCCGTCAGCTGGGGCGCGCCGGGCGCAGCGGTGCCTGCAGCCCCGGCCTGTTTCGGCTTGCTCCCTGCATATTTTGCGGATGTGTCGGCAAGGCTCTGCCTCCCTTTGGGGCTCTGCGAGGCACCGGAGAGAGCAATCTCCCCCCCCTCGCATTCCTGACAAAAGGCAGCCCCCACCACGGCCCCTGCACCCGGAGCAAATTTCTCTGCCTGCCCCGAGCAGGGTCGGATCCTGCCTCCGGTCCCATGGTTTGCAGCCGGTCCCATGGGGATGCATGGGGCAGGCGGGAGAAGTCTGCCTGCTTTATTTTTTTTTTTTTTCAGAAAAATTGGAAAAAATAAATAAAACCGATGAAAATAAATCTGTGAGAGGCCACTGAGCAGCCACGCAATCGCCCCATTTGCCTCCGCATTAACCTGTAATTAATGATGTGATGAAATTCAAACAGGTTTCATTCCGTGGAAAGTCCGTCTCGCCTTCCAGTAAACTCTGTATTGGTTTAATTGGCTCTAATTTACATGAAAACAATTATCAACCGCGTTCTGCCTTTGGAAAGGGGTTAGGAAAGTGATGGAAGTGTCTGGAAAAAGAAAAGGCTCGTGAATCACCGGCCCCGGCAGCGCTTCCCCAGCGCGGGATGCGGCTTTGTGCCTCTTCCACCGGCCGCTCCCGGCGCGTAAAGCCTGAGATGTCTCATTAGGACAGAAAAGGAAGGGGGAGGCTGAAATAATGATTTATGTTTTGTCTGGAGTGAGTCAAGGCTTGGTGTTAGGGGGTGCCCTGATGCCACGGTGATGGGCTGGGAGATGGGGAAGCCAGGCCCAAGCATCACGGATCACAGAAGAGGGTTTGGCTGAATGAAGCCAGAGCAAAAAAAGCAGCCTCAATCCCCACGTCACCCTAAAGGGAAGAAAATGGTGTGGGAGAGCCTAAAATAAGGGTTTGCCCACGGTGCCAACACTGCTGGTGCATCCCCAACCCATCCCCACCGCCTCCAGCACGGCCGCACCCTCTGCAGAGAAACACAACCCTTGAAATCACAGCGAAGCGGCGCTTTTTTCTTTCAATTTTCCTTTGTAAAGACAAAAAATAATAATAATAAAAAAAAAATAACTGCACAAAACAAAAATAAAACCAAAATCCCATCTGCCTCCACTGGGATTTCGGGGCGCGGGGCGGGCAGCCCACGGGAGTGCAGCCACGTGGCGGCGTTTCGGCGCGAGCCGTAAATCACGGCCAGCTGCTGAGTGGGGAAAGCAGAGGAAAATCCCTGCGGCAGCTGCGGTCGGAGCTGCCTCGTGCTCGGGGCCACCGGGAACGGGGACGCCTCGGGGTGCTCCAGGCTTGGGGATGCTCAAGGACGTGGCCACTCTTTGCACGGCTTCGGCGAGCTGGTGGCATCGCGTGGCTGGCGCATCCAAGAGCTCACCCGCAGGGGGGTTATTCTGGGGGGTATTTTCCAGTAGCTCTCACTCTGTCCAGTGTTTCTTCAGCTCCTAAATAATTTGGGAGCATCCCAAATAATTTGCAGCATCGTGCGCCTTGCTATGCGTGCTGTGGTCACTAGATGGGGAGATAACAGCTTATCATGAGCGCAGAGCTGCTGCCTGCTCCTGCCCGGCTGCTGCAGCTCCTCCGGCCCCGCAGAGCTGGGATTTGCAGCCCTGTGCAGAAGGATGGGTGCTGGAGATGCACCCAGCACCCTTGCGGCGAGGCAATGGGCACCCAATGGGCACAGGTCCCCAGTGCATCAAGTGGGATGGGGGTTGTGGCCCCGGGCTTGTCCCAGCCCCGAGATCCTGCTGTTCTCAGGGATGGGGAACAATGAAGGGACCCCCTATTACCTAAAATCTTGCCCAACACCAAAACCCAACGGAAGAAGCTGCAGGAGATGCAATGAGGGCTCTGTCAGCTGTGCAGCACCCATCCTTCCTCCTGGGGTGGCAAAGAAGACATCGAAGGCACCGAACACACAGAAGAGGACCCTGGAACACAGATCCCAACCCAGCATCCCTGTTAAGCCCCCCTCCTTCTCCCCATCTCCTGCAGACCGTGAGGGTCCCCAAATCGGGGCGCTGACCCCTCCTGGCTCCCCGCCACCTGCTTGCAGCGGCCAGAAGTGGCAGGTCCTCAGCACGGAGCTCTGAACAAGCGGCTGCAGCCGTATCTTCCCAGTGCCGCGAGACTCCTATCTCGCCTCCCCAGGCATGAGTTATAATGTGCAATAAAAAGAAAATCAGTGCATTGATGCCAGTTAGTGTGACTAATCCAAGACCCAGCCTATTAACTGGTGAGTGGAGCATCCGTCTTGGCTCTCATTAGAAACTCAGCCAACTACCCAGGGATAAATCTTTCAGCGCATGTGGGAGCGCAGCTCAGTGGTCAGAGCATCCAGGATACCGAGGATTGGCTCCTGGAGCTGGATCCAGCACTTTGAAGGAGCCAAAGGGTATTCGAGATCTGGTTGTTGACTGAAGGATGCACGGTGATGGAGTTGGGTGCTTGGATCCAGTCCTCAGCTTTGGGATGGGAATGACGGCGCTGGTGCAATGGTGGTGAGGATGCAGCCTTGGAGAAGAAGGGAGAACTCCAGGAACATCCAGTACAGATGGAGGCTGGGAAGGGAAACTGAGGCACAGAGAAGTCAGTGATCACCCACTGCCATCCCATCATTGAAGGCATCCCATCACCAGCTGCATCCCATCACCAACAGAATCCCATCACCAACAGTATCCCGTCACGAACGGCATCCCAACACCAATGGCATGCCATTGCCAATGACATCCCATCGCCAACGACATCCCATCACTAATGACATCCCACCACCAGCACCATCCCATCGCCAGCACCATCCCATCGCTATCAGTCTCCTGCACCCTTCTCTGAAGGACACAGCGGCTCTGCCACGGCGCAGCTGCTCCTGCACGTGCCCTTATTTGCTTTATCTTCGGCTCTCTCCATTAATCTCGGTGTGATTTATGGAGGTGTGTTATTTATCTTTTTCTCCCTCCTTCGCCAGGCTGGACTGGAAGGTCCACACCTTTTTATAGTGCAATAAAGCCTGCACAATGAAGACAATTTCGTGAGGTTTTTCCAGCCACGGGGACGTTGCAGGAGGGGAGTCGGTGACCTGAGCCGCCACAGCATCCTATGCGTGCTCATGGACAGTGGTGTAAACCATCTGAATCTCCTCCTGGAGACTTTTGGTGGCATCTTGCAAAAGATTGCAGCGGGCCATGATGCAGGTGGATGTGGGCTCTCGTGCCTCAGTTTCCCCCCTGGCCCTGTGGATTTGGGTGTTGCAGTTTACCAGTGGGGACATCCCTCCAAATGCAGGCTGATGTGGCAGGGAGAGCTCTCTGCCCCGGCATGACCATGGTGGTGTGGCTGCATCCAACCCATCCCAAAACGATGGAGCTTCAACTGGACCTGAGTTTCACTCCCTTAAATTCAAAAGGCCGCCAGAACTCCCTGCAAAGCTCTGCCTCCAAACCCCACTTTTGCCTCAAATTAAAAACCAAATCAAACAACAACAACACTATTACATTTGCTTCCAGCCCCAGCAATGGTGTAGATGCTGGCTTCCAGACGACCAGCACTTTACGGGAATACCTCCCTATTAAGCTGCCAGTGCCAGCGCTGCATTGTCCAGATGGGTTGATTTAAAAGCACCTTATGGCTGCCTAACATAAAGTGATCGTCTACCGACTTAAGCTAAATCAATAGAAAGCAGGTTTGAATCAATTTGAAAATACCCAGATCCAGGGCCTGGGTGTTGTAAATCAATAGCAAAATCACACGGTGAATTAAATGGGTGCAATCTGGAGGAGAGATGGTGAGTTCAGATTCTCCAGAGCATTTCTGAGTACTGAGAAGAGACCATGGATGGTCTCATCTCACTGTGGTTGGGTTTGAGAGCCAACGCGGCATAGCAGGAGGTGTAAAGGGACTTCTGGTGCCTCCATGCCACCTGGGGGGCCAACACGGGCTTTTGTGGAGCCTCTTTGGGGTATCAAAATGGGATCAGACTCAGCTGAGACTGCAGGCACCAGCAGTGTTGGAAGGGAGCCTGGAGAAATCTCAGCCAACCTTGGACTGTTGGAGATGGCCAAGACTTGAAGACCTCAGGGATGGAGATGCCAAAGATGGAGCTTGTCCACCTGTCCCACGGCTTCTACCCTCCCCGTGCAAGCATCAGGGGTTGGGCTGGGGCCAACTGAGAGTACAAGGACCTTCGTGGTGATTCCTTTGGCCTGACTTCAACATCATCACAGTGGGACGAGCTAGAGGATGCTCTTGGCCTAGACAACAGAGTTAAGAATCAATGAGGTGAGACCCAGCCAATCCATCTTGGCCTTGGACAACGTCCTCGTGTCTCCAGTCCAGAGCAGACCTCACCATTGACCTTGAATTGGCCAAGACTCCCAGCATTTTGGGAGACTTTTCAAGCCACCTGCACCTTGTGGTGCCCTACTGCCCATCACCAGACCTCCTACTGGAGGACCTCAATTTTTTGGAAGCAAATCATAAAATCCCGAGCTCAGAGGTGTTTTCACAGCCCCCCCCCTTCCCACCCTCAGCTGCGGCTGGGGCCGGCATGGAGCAGTGTCCCTGCAGGGAGCTGGCCCTCGCCTCTTGGCCGGGGCTCATCTGGCACGGCGGTTTGTGAGTAGTCGCCTTGTCGAGGAGCTGGAGCCTCTCCAACCTGATGTTTTTCATTTCGCTCACAGCTCCTTGCCAGCATCCGGCCTCACTGGCTCTCCGGCAGCAGCCGACCGCAGGGGGAGCGGGTGCAAGTCAGCAGCTTCGTCCTGACCGCTGCTGAGCGCTTCCCACCCTGGGCTACCCTGCCAATGGGTTTCCCCATCTGCCTTTTTTTTTTTTTTTTAATCATTTTTCCCATAAGTGTGGCCCAAGCAGTCTCTGGAGGTTGAGCTGTGGTTTCTGGATGGCTCTGGTGCACCCCAACCGCCACCAAAGACATACGTAACTCGGCATGGTGCACGCGTGCTGGGCCTGAGACATGCCAGGGCTCAGGGTCACCGCACGTGCGTGTTGCACCGTGCACCTCTGGTGGCCTTTGGGCTACCACAGCTGCTCTTCCTGGCACCTACACAACTGTGGCATCAACTGAGCTTGGTGGCCACAAGCCACAACTGCGGTTTCAGCAGCCAGGCTGGCTCCTGGTGGCCTGGGGACCCCACAGGGTCGCGTCCATCCAGGGTGGGACCATGGCTCGGCACAGAGCCCGTCCCCGCATCCTCGGCCCCTTGTTAATGTCAGGGGGATTGATGGGGCTCTGGTCTCACCCCAAACACCCCGACCTTGGAGGACCAGCCGTCTCGCGTGGCTTGGATGATAAAACGACGCTCGAGCGCTGGCCGGGCACAGGCTGCCTTATCGCTGCCGCAGGCTGGGTTGTTTGGGGCTATTACAGTAGCATACTGTACCGTGATCGCTTTATAAGGATGGATGGTTAGATAGAGATAATAAAGCCCAGGAGCATTAAATCTTTGCAAGACACCGGCCACACTGCCTCATCCACCAGGCTGAAAAGGCTATATATGTTTTTCATAATTTGTAATTACTTTTTACAGTTCTCTCCCATAACTCTGTCCATCATCTGGGTCAAAATATACAATGTGTGTGGGAGGAAGAGTCATAAAAATGTGAAAACAAACAGTTTGTCTTCGGGGAGATTAACGCACAGTTAAAAGACCCATTTTAACACCCTCTCCATGCCGTCAGCCAATTAGCCGATATAATGGGCTCCACTTGATATTTTAGTTTTATTTCGCAACAATACCAACATGCTTAATTGAGAACACATGATCCCTAATTGGTGGTGGTGTCATCCTCGAGGTATGCGGTTTATGCAAGAGAGCTGCGATTTGGGGCTAATCTGGAGGAGATCGGGCAAGGGGATTCTCTCTGAAACTCAGCCATGAGAAAAATGCACCCTGGGTAGAACAAGGTCCCCGAAGGGCAGATGCGGTTCGTTGGGTTCATGGTGAGTGGCTGTGGAGAATGGATGGCTTTGCAGGCTCTCTGATGTCTACAAGGGGTTGAGGGTCCTTCTTTCAGGCTCTTCTCTCCTCTGCTGGTTTCCATGAAATTTGGCAGATCCGAGCATCACTGCCTAAACCAGTTGGTATTGGCCTCCAGGTTCAAAGCTATTAGGTGACACAGACACATTCAGAGAACAATTGCATAAATAGCCATTTTCTCCCCTTCACCTTTGCCCTTATTCTGCTTTTAAAATCAGTGATGTCGGAGGTGTCTCTTAAAAAAAAAAAATGCAGCCTCCTGCCTCCCTTCTGTTCTTTGAGAATCCCTTAAAAAAAAAAATTGGAACTGGTTTCCAAACATCCCATTCATGGGAGCTGGAAAGGGGCCACACTTGGCTGTTTCTTGGCTGCAGACGGGGAGATCTGGGGCAGAACATCACGGGTTGCGTTTGGGCTGGCGGGGAGGGATGCTGCTACAGAGCGATGGGGGTAGGGAAAAAATTTGCCCCCGAGAGAGGAAGCTGAAAACCATAACTCCTCCTGAAAGTGATATTTTTGGAAAGTTGGCCTGGGCTGGTGACGCTGGAATGCGGCTCCTCGCGGTGAGTGACAAGGAGGAATTATGCCGGGACAGAAGCTGCCCTTTCTTCGCCTCCTTGCCCTGCTCACAGTGGGCTGACACCCGTTTATTTTTTCGGAAAGGGGTGGCCCCAGACCCTTCCCACCCCTGCAAGTGGTGGTTTCGCTTGGGGGCAGCTTCATCTGGTCCCATGCAAAGCAGTGACTCTCCTGTCCCCATCTCCAGCCCCATATCCCTCCGCTGGCCATGGGGAACCACTTGCTCCAAGTGATGGGGCCACTAACAGCATGTTTCCGCCCTCAATCCCCTTCTCAGGGGCTTTTTGCTATGGATTTCTGTCTTTGTTTTGGATTAAGCCATCCAAGCAGCCTCCAAGCAGGACAGAACCTGGCTTTTTCTCTTAAAAAATCAAAGGTGATCACTGGCTCCCAAATGCCTCTCCCAGTCTGTCCAGTCTGGGGCTCCCACCGATACTGGAAGGACTGGGGTGGAGAAAAATGGCCACAAGGGACCTTGGGGAGGGTTCGTGTTCCTGGGGCACTGATGAGAGATAGGGTTTGGGGTCCTTGCTCCTTCCCACCCTGCAGACCCATTTTGGCAAATGGAGGGGGGGTTCCCCAGTGAGGGCTGGGGTTATCCCCGCGAGGAGGATGAGAGCATGGCAGGGTTGCAGCTTAGAAAGAAAAAGGGGGGGGGGGAGGGAAAAGTTTCAAGCATATGGGAGAAAAAATTATATATTTATATATAAAAAAAACACATTAGGAAAATGAAAGCGACTGGTGACTAAATTGCTTTGGTTAAACATCTGCACAGTGTTATGGACACAGCGCTGTCTTCAAACCAGACACGCTGCTCCGCTTCGCCTCTCCCAGCTTGTGCAAGCCCTCCTCGCTCTCCCGCTCGGCTCGAATGAAAGCAGCAGCTTTTATAAATAGCAGCTGAGAGGTCCTGGATGGGAATTTGCCTGACTTAACAGTCCTGCATTTAGCCCGAGCTTTGGCTGCTCCTGCAGAGGGGAGTGGAGCGTGACCTGGCCCCCCGGGTGACATGGTCCCAGCCCGCCCAGGCAGTGGGAGGCGAGGGGCTGGGCTGGGGAACGGGCACGTTTCCATCTCAGCACCTCAGTGGCACCTCCCAGCCACCCCTGGCCATGACCCATCTGCTGGGCATCATCATCATCATCATCATCATTACTGGGAGCTCACCGTGGAGCCAGAAGGAAAGGTGAATTTTGTCTGGGTCATCTCTCCCTTCCGCGCTGATGGATAATTTGGGGGGGCTGTGGATGAAATGAACACCTCGATGCCTCCTGAGATTGATCACAGGCCGCAAGTGGGGCTGACAGCAGGTGAAACCCCACAGATGGTGCAAGATTTGGCCCATTTGGAGGGAGCCTGGGCTCCCCAATCCCCACCAACATGGACATCACGGGCGCAGCCAAACACTCCAGCATTCTGCTGGGATTTTGGGGAAGGACCACAGCCTCGAAGCAGCCCCGACCTTCCGTCGAGGCAGGGATGCTCTTGGTGGCCAAGCAGCCATGGGGCGAGCCAAGGAGCTGCTCGGATCCAGCGACTCCAAATCTGGCAGCGGCTCCGTCTGCACAAAACTTCTCACTTGGCTACCAGGCTGTTTTCCATCCTGGGGTTATTTCTCCAGCTCGGTTCATGTTTATAGTGGATTAACCTGCTGTGAGGAGCCTAGGTATTATTTATGGCTAATTATTGGCATTTGGCGGGCTGGGAGGATGGAAGGAATACGATACTGTGGTGCTTACACGGCTTGTTCCAAACTGCGTTCGACTCCTTCGGCTGAGTGTGCGTGTTTACGATGCCAGCTCACGTTATTTTCATTACCCCCTCTCCACTAATAAACTTTCGGATGAACCAGACTTGAGAGGAGCAAATCCTTTGCAGAAGATGTTCTGGTGTCTTTCCAAAGACCCGTTGTTGAGAAATCAAGGGCGCAGCCGCACTCCAGGACGTAAGGAGATCAGCTGCGGTGGATCCGCCGCATTTGCATTGTATTAACTCCGGCTGCCGGCTGCCAAACGGCGCGCTCTTTGCATCTGAAAATAATAAGGCTGCGGGAATAATAGTCCTAAAGTGAATTTTCAAAGCATCTTTTAAAAATACCAAGGCTAGGCTTGTGCTTACACTCAGGGCTGCCTGCGCGGTCAGAGAAGGGGCAGATGGGTGACAACAAAGGCTTCAAAGGCAGGAGGAGAAAATGTCCCCACGTCGGAGTTCATGGAAAGGAGAGGAGCAAGAGGTGACATCCTGCAGACCCCACCCCTGAGGCAAGCAGAGGGGATAAATTCAAAAATGCCAGCAGCTCGAGGAATTCAGCGGACAAAGAAAAGTGTTGGTTTTCTTGACTGGTGGCTACTGCTGTGTGGAAACCTGGTCCTTTTTGGCCAGGAGATGGACAAAAAGGTAATTCAGCCCTAGGGATGGCAGCAAGTTAACGCCAGGCATCTCCAACACAGCTGCCTCCCCCCCAAGTCCCCAAATCCTGCCCCAGACGATGGACTGATGCTCTGGAAGAGGAGTCCTGCAATGAAATATTGACTGACCCAAGGGCAAAAGGCAGGAGCAGTGAAATTGGGAAGCTGGCTGGGATCAGGACTGGCTTTGAGCCATTTTTTGAGCTCAGTGGATGGGCAGATGCTGCTCATGTGGCCACGCAGCACCGGGGAGGGACAGTGGCAAGAGGCTTGCTGGCTGTCATCCTTGTCACCCAGCTCTGCTGCACCCACAGCACTGCTGGGTGCTTTTTTTGCCATTTATTTGGGGTGAGAAAATGTCCCATCTCCATGGACATGACCTCTCCTACCAACAGAAAATCCGCAGCTGAAGCAAAACACTACAAGCCCCTGGAGAATCTACAGTGGGAAGAAGCACTGTGGTAAGGGTGACTGAACACGGGAGGATTTGGGGACGGGTTAGCAGGGGACCAAGCCACTCTGACAACTTCTCCATCTCCTGTTCAGCTCAGTGTGGGGACATGAGGTCCAACAAAGGCAAGCAACATTCTTGTCCCTGCTGAAGCTGGATGGCAACGCATCCCCTATGTTCCTAGATACCTTGGGACTATTTTTAACCTCTGTGGGTTTAAATGCTGCCTGAAAACCCTGGTGGAGTGGATGAGCATTTCGCGTGATGCTCAACTCCCAGCCCCAAAGCACCTCCAGACCCAAGCTTCCCTCCTCCTAGGGGGGATGCGCAGGGTGTGATTTAACGACAAAAAAGCTGGTTTTTAACTGATGTCATCATCCCGCTGACAGTCCTGCCTGCGGCTGGTGACTCCTCCAGCTCCGTCCCTTGTGGCTCCATCTTCCAAAGCAACAAATCGAGGCCTGAATGGGTTTTCAGGGAATGTCCAATTTGGTGGCCACCAAACCAGCATCGTTTGGAGGTCCCGCACCTGCACATGGTGGGTCCTGGGGCATCTCCCATCCATATGGAGATGAAGCTGCTGTGCCCCTTCCAGCACTCCCCACACATTTCCCATTTGCATCGCCTCCCTGGAGAAGATCTTTGGGATGGAAGAAGATTTTCTGAGGTCTGGGCAAAGAGGAACCCGACGACCTCCAAGGCCACGCTCGCCTCCGGCAGAAGCTGCTTTTTTGTTCCCCATGCATCAGCACAACAAAATACTTTATTGCTGCACCTCGCTGAGCAATTTTTATTTATTTCTTCAAAATCTTAAATAAACCTGTTTTTTAAAAGTACCTCTGGAACAAGGGAAATGTATTATTATGGTAATTGTCTTGTGCTAATTATACTTATTACTATAATAACCGTTTTGTTGTCACACAAATAAAGTGGATTACATCATTTGTAAGTGCCAGAGGCAAGTGATGGCTCTGGAGCAGCGAGCAGGCGAGTTATGCGGGTTTTCATGCTTGGCTTGGGTGAGATGGCTTGGGGATCCAAAGGGAGCTGATTTGGGATTCAAAGGGAACTGATTTGGGATCCAAAGGGAGCTGATTTGGGTTCCAAGGGAAGATGATTCGGGTTCCAAAGGGAGCTGATTTGGGATCCAAAGGGAACTGATTTGGGAACCAAACAAAGCCAATTTGGGATCCAAAAAGAGAGGATTTGGGATCCAGAGGGAGATGATTTAGGATCCAAATGGAGTCAACTGGGGATCCAAATGGAGCCAGTGGATCTGTTGGATGGGGAGGATGAAGCCTTGAAGCCTGCAAACCCCTCTGTGGTGCCATCAAGAGGTGGGTGACGAAGGCAAGGGGAGGGGAAGGAGGGATGCTGCTGCTCCTCTGACGGTGCCCTCCTGCTGGCCCTGGTCACCTCCCTCATCCTCGGGTGGATTTTGGGTGCTATCAAGGATGCGGCAGCAAAACCACCCCTTCCCAATCCACCTTGCAGCCTCTCGAGGAGGCGGCGAGCGTGACGCCGCCTCTCCCTCCATGCCCCCCCTACACGCTCCAGGACTGGAACCCTGCGGCCGGGGAAAGTCCCGTGCGGGCGCTGCGGGTCCTCGGCCCTGCTCGGCTCCGCTCCTCGCCCCAGGGCCGGTGGCGCCGACGCCTCGGCGTGCTGCAGCAGGTCGGGCGCGCCCGCCCAACAAGCGTGAGCAGCTGAGGAGGCGCCGGCCGCCGTCGGGGTTTTGGGGTGAGTTTTGCACAATTCGGGTCCCGCAAAGTGCCTCGAGTCTGCCCGCCCACTCCTCCTTCCCAAATCATCCCCAAATTCCCCTTTGCAGCCCAGATTTCCTCTTCCAGCCTCAAAAAAAGCAAAGAAACAAACAAAAAAAGCACCAAGCCCCAAACAAGCAGCTCTTCATTTTCCAGGCCATTCGATAAAAGGTGTTTTACCTTTTTTCGTGCGTGTGCGCATGTCTGTGTGTGTGTGTGTGTCTCCTTCCTCCTCTCTCTCTGATGGGCCCCTGGAGCTTATTTTACACGAAAGCAACACAGGTTGATGTATTTTTAAATGGCTTGATTTTATCACCCTGCTTAATGATTTGTCGCGTTATTTATTAGACAGTGTGATATCCAGAGGGATTCATCGCATTAACGTATAAATAATGTGGCAAATAGTTCAATAGAGCCATAAAAAAGGGGATTTAGAAATAAATTGACCTATGTTTGCTACATGTAAACGAAGGTGGTGAATGATAATGTGTGTCATGCCCTTAAGCGTGAAAAATGGGGGCCAAGAATAAATCAGAAAGTTTCTTTAGCATGTAAAACTGCCAGGCAAAACCAAAAACCCCAAAGTTCGGGGATTTTTACCCATTTTGTGTCCCTTTGCTCCAGCCCTGATGACGTTTGGATGTGGCCGCGCATCTCCCGCAGGCTCAGAGGTGCTCAGAGGGATGCGAGTCCATCCTTACTGGGAGGTTCACAGGGTCCGGCACGGCACCTCTGCAATAAATAAGACCCCGCGTCCTTATCGACGCCCCGCAATGCTGATTAAAGCAATAACCCAAACTGCTCCGCGTTCCCACGCTGAGTTACGAGTTCACAATACCGCCTGATGTTGGGCAATAATTATTTTCAAATCGGGTTTTTCCTTGCCTGGCCAGCCCACCGCCTCCGAGGCAGACCTGGGGAGCTTTTCCTTCTGACGGGGGAGGCAAAATCACAAAATCTGGCATCGGGGTCAGCCGAAATCCCGCCAGCCCCAACCCGTGCACAGCTTTGGCTCAGAAACGCAGGCACCGTCGCCTGCCAGAAAGATATCTGATCTCGGCATCGGTGCCAAATGATTTTATTCCGCAGCTGTAAGACAGATCGCTATTTTTTCTCTTTTACAACGTGCTACGGTTTAATTATTTAACACCATGGGGGTATGCAAGATGACACAGACAGTTGCGAGGGAGAGCGCGCCAAGCTAATTGATGAATGGCCCCGATGAAGGATTGACGGCGGTGCCAAGCAGAAGAGGAAAAGGGAATTTTCTGCCGGTGTCACGAGGCATCACCAGAAGAGTGGGGGGAAGAGGTGGGCACCCCCGACTGGGCTCAGCACCCCCAAAACCATTTGCCTGTTTGTGCCCACCCCCCCGGACCATGTGACATCGCGTGGCTAATTGCAGACTTTGGAGCTCGCCGCTTTGCAGCGCTGTCGTTTGCAAACTCCAGGCTCCGTTTGCAAAGTTTTTCAAAAAAAAAAGAAAAACGAGAAAAAGAATCTTCCATGCTCTTCGTAGGGCTCTGCACTCCCTGCCTCAGTTTCCCCTGATCCACCTCGTAAAGCTGCTGTTGGCGGACATGGGGAAGCTCGTGGATAAGAAGAGATTAATATTGTTAGCACTTCAGAGGAGCTTAAGGGCATTGGGTAACCGATCTGTCTGCAAATTTGCTCCTTTTTTTGTGCCAACAGCAGCTCTGCAGGGCAGACATTATCTCCCGACTGGCTTTGCTCTCTGCCTTGCTTCTATTAACCCCACCAGCAAACCCCAACCTCCATCTGATTTGGCACTTTGGGCTCCTTTGCGAAGTATTTATTAACCTTGTGCAGGGGATGGGTTTTCCAGCAGGGAAATGCATCCGTTAGCAAACATTTCTTTCCTTTTCCCCCTCCTGGCTGCCTCCGGCTCAGGCCAGCTCTCAGAGAAAAACAACCCTCAGTGGCCAAACCTTCCCAAAACCCGGAGTCAGCTTGTGGAGCCCTTCCCGGAGGAGGAGGGCAGGATCCCCGGGCTTCCTTCACGAGGAATAAACGCTCATTTTAGTAGCCAATTTGATTCACTTTTCAAGGAACAGGTTTTCATGCTTTGTGCATTTATTTCCTAATTTTATTATGCCATTTAATTAGATCATGCACATTGGTTTTATTGTTAAAACATGTCCTTGTTTTCTTTATAACTGGATTTCATGGCACTACAGGGACATTTAGGAAAATATCACATTCCAGCATCGACCGTCGAAATCAGACCTAGATCTGAACGGAGCTGCCGGCTCGTAAATCTTGCCCCAGATGGAAAAAGCGGGATATTATTCACAGCGTGCGGAGCGCCGGCGGTTCCGGGAAGGGCCGCGCACCCCCTCAGAGCACTGAAATTACAGCCCGAGGAGGGACGGCGAGGAAGGACACCAAGGGGTTGTTTGCAGGATTCCTCTTTACGGGCTGATAATGGCTGGGGGCTGCCCCCCCGAGATGCTGCATTCTGCCGATGGGAAAGCTCTCCGCTTTCTCCTCTTGCCTTTGAGGTCTTCTCCTGCCGAGGAGCCGTTTCCCACGTCCCTTGCAAAAGCCATGTGCGACCCAAGCGGGCTGGATTAGCGTGGTCTTGAAGGGGAGCTGGGGAGGAAGGGCGACTTTTCTCGCCGTGGGTCGGAGCAGATGGCTGGAAGCGATGAGGAACGGGGTCTGGGAACTTCCCCGGGGATGCCTGAGAAAGGGGAAGGGGAAAAAAAAAAGTGAGGAATCCGCAGATTTTTAGACACTTGATCAGATGGTTGGAGGTTGACTACAGGAAACTGAGAGCCTGGGGCTTTGTCTGCTGGTTCCCGAGGGCTGGGGGCTGGCGGGGGGCTGGAAGGGAGCCGGCGGGAAGCAGAAATCAATTAGTGCTGGGGAGAACTTGAGCCGGTTCAGACGGATCCATTTGGAGGAGGCACGCAGCGAGAGGGGCCGGGCCGCGCTGCAAATCACCGGCGAGAGGCACCGCACATCCTCGGCTGTAATTCATGGCAGAGCGGGTCTCATCCTGCCCCCGGCCCTGGCTGCGGACCACGCGGTGGACAAGTGGCTTTTGCAGGCTCAGCTTGCTCCGGAGTTGGTCACCTAAAGGTCTGGCTGATGGGTGCCATTTGGGGTGCTCTGCCTCGGAGGGGATGCTCTGCACGGGGATGTCTTCATGCGTGGTGCAACCTGCCCTGGTCTCGAGACCAAATGGGGTGAAAAGGGCTTTGTGGTGATTGCTGGATGCTGGGACATTTCAGCTCCTTCTCTTCTTTCTTCCCATCGCCAGCACCCAAGGAGAAACAAGGAAAAGATGAGGGCAGCCAGGTCTGGTGGGTCAACTGGAACAAAGCAGAAGACCTTTGGTGCTGGAGGGATCTGGAAGGGAAAGGAGACACTGGGCAGGTGGCTGCTCCTTGGGAAGATGCCCCCAGGAGATCACATCCCACTGGAAATTAGATTTGAAGCACATGAAGACAGTGAGCACGGTGACCCAGCAATCGCACTGATTTTCCTGCAGCTCTTCCTCCAAATGGTTCCCATGTGACTTGGGGCCACAAGAAGGTCTCTTTTTCAGCCTTCACCCCATCCATGGCTCCTTTGCCTCCAGGATCCTGGAAAACCGGAGCCCAGAGCCAACAAAACGTGCCATCGGCGCCTTCAGCCCCTCTGATGCTTCATCCCCTGCAATAAACAGGGGGGTTCATCACCTGCCCCTGGCACAGGACCCCTTTTACAGCCTGGTGCAAACCCCACAGCTCGGGACACGTCGGCCCTGATTTACACCCGCAGAAACAGCCACCACTGACGGGGTGCAGGTCCTGAGCCCCACAGCAGGCTGAAGGCACCCGCAGCATCACTGCTTCAGCTCCAGCCGGGACGGATTTGGCCCAACTCGTTTAAAATTCCTTTCTCTGCACACGAAACCATTTTCTGCGAAGTTTAGCCTTGGGGAGATTTATTTCCTTGTTAGCTCAAGATTTTCCTATTAGCCCATCTCAAAGAAACATGGCTGCATTTTCTCCAGTGCACCAGCTGTTGTGCGAGATGCAGGTACATATTACAGCCGTCATTAAACGGGCTGTCATTCCTAGCTTCCTAATTACCGTATGAATAGAGAGTAGCATGAACAGAGCGGCCGATTGTTCCACTGTGACTTACACGGGGAATCAAAAATGGAAGATGCATGCGCCGCGCTCAGGTCTTTTCCCTTCGAAACCTAATTGGAAAGGAAACTCGAGTCGGATCTGGCCGCCTGCGTAGCGCTGTGCCTCGTTTGTCAAGAGGGTTTTGCGAAAAGGAAAAGCCCCCGGTGTGTTTCCAGCCTCTCCCCCTCCTCGTTCCTCCTTTAGTTGGTTTGAAACGTGTAATTTAACAAAGCAGCACAACTGAAAATGAGGGAGGACAAACATATGGTAAAGTGGATGCAGGGAATATTCCAATAAGCAGTAATATACTGCAAAGATGTATCCTGGTTGCAGTCAGCAGGTTTTTGGTGGTTTTATGTGTTGTGGGTTTTTTTGCTGTTGTCTTTGGTGTTTTGTTGTTGTTTTTTTTTTTCAATAATAGCTCCATCCTTTGTTGCAGGAAGTCATGGTGCAGTTTTCCACAGAAATTTCTTTTTCAAGCTCTTTCCTGTGAAAAATAAATAAATAAATAAATAAATAAAAATCAGCATTGCTGCACCAGGGTCACAAAGAGCCCGTCGGCGAGTGGCAGCACGCTCAGCATCCAGACGCCCTTGATTTGCAGCACCTATTACTGCCATTTTATAGACTGGTGAAGGAATAAAAATAAAAACACAACAAAGGACGGCACAGAGGTACCAAGGGCTGGTCCTGGCAAAGGGAAAGATGAAGCTTTGCTCAAAATGTGATCTGAAAATGAGCTGAGACACAGCCAGTGCACAGGCTCGTGGTGCTGGAGCGACACCTGCAATCACCCGGGGTTCTTTGCCAGCTTCGGCATCCACCTGGGGAAGGTCTGGAGGGAGAGTTTGCTCATGCCTGGTTTGGATTTCACCATTGCTAACCCATCTGGTGACTTGAGATATCCTAAAGTGTCCTGCCTTGCAGAGCCGTCAACCTTCCGTTCATGCTGCACCCCTGCTAGGGGGCAAGGAGCCCTTCGGGTCTCCTCTGCTCTCCCCAAGTGCGTGAAATTTGGGAAAAATGAGGTTTAGGGTCTCTATCTGAGGCAACCCATCCTGCCATTTACAGGGCAATTTTTATGCTGAAAAGGGAGATGGGAACTTCATGGCGTCACCTTGAAATCAGCACATCGAGATTTTGGAACACAAGAGGTGCATCTCTTTGAGGTGTCAAGGGAAGTCAAGCAAGCAGGCCTGGACAAGACTCTTTGCATCTCGTCCTCTCCCACATCAGAGGGACAAATTGACCCGGTGGTACCACACCAAGGGTCCCACAAGGACACTGAACACCTGGTGATGCTGCAGCCACCAGGCTGGCCAGGGAGGACACAGGGGAGCCCGGCCTCCACCGAGGAGGCCACATTGAGGTGCAATGCTCCAGCTGCTCAGGTTCTATCAACCGACCCCATCCCCTTCGCACCTCACCAGAAACCCCGGCCACTTTCTCAGGATTAACCATTTCCAGACATCCCCACCTGCAGCCAGGGAGGGGAAGCACAGCACTAGCTGGTAGCCTCAGTGAGAAATGGAGCAAATCTGGAGGAAAATGGGGTTTTACAGGGCTGGGGGGATGATCCAAGCAAGCTGCCTATGGAGAAGTGGTGTTACACCTCCTGGAGCCCTCAGATGGAGATACGAAGGGTTTTTCCTAAAGATGCATGAACCCGTCTGGGTGAAATGGGATGCAGGTGGAAAACTATCATGTGCATCATTCCCCGTAGAGTTTGTTTTGGGTGCAAACACATTATGGCACAGGAGGTGCTATAGGGTAACGGAATGTGCAGGGTCCAAGCCTGCAGCTCATGGAGGGTAACACCAAGGCAGCAAAGCCAAGGGGCTCATTAGGGCATGGACGGTAGGACCTAAGACCTGGGAATGATGCCGTTCCTATAAAAAAATCCCCCAAATGGGTTGTTCACCATCAACCCCAGCCCTCCCACGGGGAACTGAGCCCCTTTGGACACCTTCAGCCCCACAACTCATCCTGATGTTGCTTCCCACTCCCTTCTCCTCCACCCTGGACCACCACGATCCCACAAAAAGGGGGATGTGGAGGGGGTCTTCCCCCCCTCGCCCTGTCTTTGTTCCTCGCCAGCTCCATCTGCCCGGCTCCCCACCTGAAGGCAGCGCGGTCCCTCTGTGGCATCTCAACGCGTTGCCGTGGAAACCGCAATATCCCGACCCGAGGATGATGGCTGGGAGTGGGAAGGGAACAGCAGGAAACAGTTTCCATGCAAATATCCGTTGCAATAAAAGGCCAATAAATAAACAAGCAAAGGAACTGGGGAGGAGAAGAAAGGGGAGGGGGGGGATTATAAAATGGAATAAAAAATGGGACGCCGGCTCGCGCCTGAGGAGCTCGTTACCTGGAGCTCGGCGCGTAAACGAGCTTTGTGTTAATTGTGGCTTCGTGGGACACGCTGGCAGAGTAGGGATGTTGGGCAGGGGTTAATGAGAGACCCTGGGGCTTGCATGGCTCCGAAGGGTAATTAGCGCCAGGCCCTAACGAGCTCGGTGGTGTTGGGGCTGTGGCAGGCAGGGATGGAGGGGAGAGGTCGTGTGAGGCGCAGGCAGCCCCCACGGCTCACGTAGGGGGTGGTTTTGGGACACCCCCTCTGACCCAAAACCACCATTTTTCCCCCCAAAATGGACCACCTGGGTTTATATACCCTGGGATGGGGCAGCACGGGATTGGCTGGGAAGACAGGGTGGTTGCATGGGATTGGCTGGAAGGAAAGCTAGGTGGCAGCATAGGATTGGCTGGGAGCAGAGCGAGGTGGCAGCAGGGGATTGCCCAGGAGCACAGCTGGCAGAGCGTGATTGGCTGAGGGCTCAGCCCCGTGGGGGACCCGGACAGGATGCAACCCCCGGGATGCTGCAGCGGGGCAGGGGGCTCCCTGTGGGAAGGGGGCACCGGAGGTGGGCTGCGACCCCGGAGCAGGATGCGACCCCTTTAGGATCGCCTCTTTGGGGCACCCAACAAAAAAAAATCAAAAAAAAAAAAAAACACCACATTTTGGACCCAACTGCAGCAGCCGTAGCGGCGGGGATTACCCCGCTGCAGCGTGTGCCAGCATGCAGCATCCCTCGGCTCTGGAGCCCGCACGTAGGATATCGTGCGAGGGGAGGGAGGAAGCAGGAACGTGGCTGGCCTTGAGCAAGCCGTGGCCCCCGTGCCTCAGTTTCCCTGCCCAAAATGCCAGGACAGCGCCCAAGATGGCCGTGGTCCACTGAGGGCATGTTATTTGCAGGCCTGACTTCGGCACCGTAACCGTGTCCCCCATGGGGGTTTTGTTGGGTTAATTACAGTTTGTGTAAGCGGCCACACCTATAACCGAAATAGCTGTGACCGAGCCCAGTTTGCGTGCAGATCCACCAAAACCAGGAGCCCCGAGAGGGAAAGAAATGCGGGGAGCGTTTTTGGCAAGATGGAGCGTTTTTGGTAAATTCGATTTCCACGCAGAAATACCAACCCATGTTGGGGCTGAGTGGAGGAAAAGCAAAGCGAGGTCCCACCTCGGGGTCCTTCTCAAAGTGCCGTGATCACTACCAGGCACCCAGAGACCACGGTGATGGGCGCCCTTGGCAGAGCCCAGCGAGGAGCAGGAGTGACGGGGCCGTATCCTGCCGTAGCTGCCCAGCATGGCCTGAGCTGTCCATGCGGCACGGCCGGGGCCGTTTGCAGCACCAATGTTGGTCCTCGTCGGTATTTCAGCTGCAGCCTGCTCAACGTTCCTGGCTCCCATCATGGGTGATGGATGGAGCATGGTGTGGGACCCAAAAATTTGGGGATTTCTCACTCCAGCGATGATGCCTGCACCCCTGGGTGCAAGCCCTGCATGACTGCTCACTTGTGCACGTTCCCAATGGGTTTGGGGCCTGGAGCAGCATCCCTGCCAGCCCCAGGGCTTGCATTTTGGGTAGCTGTGGCACCCAGCTGCCCTGCCACCAGGGGCTCCTGCGGGCAGGATCCAGCCCTGGCCTCCGTGCACAGAGGGGACCCCTCTGCCCTCCCTCCCCCCAGACCACGTGTGTTCCCAAACCTCTGATTCCCTAATTTTCCTTTTAAAAAAACCATTAGGGTTATACAACCACATTAGATGTCTCCTGACGGACAAGAAAGGACACGAATCCAACCTTTCATCATTCCCACCCCCAAATAAATCCAGACAAGGTTCCTTTGTAGCAGCTAAGCTGAGACACCTTAACATTTCCCTGCTAGCAAGCTCCAAGTTTCTTTACTCACCATATATTTCCCCTGACAGTTTGTACAGATACTTAAGACACCATATAATTATCATCACAGCTAAAAGGCAAGGGGTGATTTATTTGTGACAAGCACCACCTTTCCGCGATGACGCCATTGACACTTACACCGAGGGTTTTTTTGGCGTGGGGAGGTGCGGAGATGCAAAGCTGGGCTTCTTTCTCCTCCGTCGGCAGTTTTTTTCCCCAATGCTCATCCTCTCCCCGCGGGTGCTTCACTGCCAGACGCCCGGATCCAGCCCGAGGAGTGTCCCCACCAGCCCCAAGGCTCTGGAGGGTTTTGGATTTCGGGGCTTGCCCCATCACTCAGGCCGGCACGGGGCTCGCCGTCTGCACGTCTTTTTACTCTTGGCGTGTGAACAATGCGTGCACTTATCTCAGTACTTATTTAGTGCCCGGCTCCACACCCTGAAATTGCCTGATTATAGCTTTCGGAGCCTGTGTGATGCATTGGGTTAGGCAAACAGATGTGCCAAGCAGTCTTGTTGAAAACCCACATCCAGGCAGCAGCTTTCAGCTCTCCAGGTTGTTCTTTTTTTTTTTTTTTTCCTCCTTTTTTTTTTCCCCTCCTTTCCCTCCCCCTTTTCCTTTCAGAAGTAGCTCTAATAATTGCCTTCATATTGCTCTCAGCAAGGGAAGGGCTGGGGAGAAGCACTCAATGGTTCAGCCACTTGCCAGTAATTTTCTCTGCAAGGAATGGGCCCCTCCATAGCCAAGAACTCATGACTCTTTTGCCTGCTTGTCTCCTTGCCTAGAACAAACCCACCCCCTCGCCTCCTCCCAGCCTCCTCCGCCAACCGAGCCGCCAAGGCGTCTCCTCTCCACTCTTGACCTCTTTGAGTGCACGTCTCCGCATGGCACAACCCTCATGGGGAAGGTGAGCAGGCCTGGTCATGGTTGGGGCCTTCACCATCCCGTCTTCTACCTCTCTGGGGCATCTCCTAATCCCACAGCCACCACAAAAGGGCTTGAAGGGAGAGGGTTATGTGTCGGACCTGGTGTGGAGAAGCATGGACCAAGAGATCTTTTGCTGAACCCCAGCCGCACGTCGCAAACTTGTCCATTTCTCCTTTTGGAGCTGTTGGAGACAACTGGGCACCTTGTAAGGACCATCTGGGCCATTAAGATGGTCAAATCAGGATGGGAGGAGGTTTTTAGGAGGGATCGACTGAGGATAAATCCTTTTGTGACTGCTGATAGACAAGATGAAGCCTTACCCAAGAAGACAGGCAGAGATTTGACAGGAGTCTCTTGGTTCCTCCAGATCCTCCTCCCGACCTCTAAGCTTTCGTGATGGGAAACATCCACATGTGGGATGAGAGACCTGAGCTGCCCGAACTCAACCACTGGGACCCCGGCATTGCTGCTCACATCGTTGCGGCCCATAGCCCTTCTTTGCTCTTAGGAGCTGCTCTCAGGTGCCTGTAGCTCTGGTCTTCTCACCTTTATGGCCCACTGGTTGGGTTCTCCCTCCTCCTCGCCACCTTGTTCTGCTTTAAGGGGCTGTTTGAGACCTGGGGCAATGGGGAAGGTGCAGCTCATGAGCATTTTTGCTCCTAGGCCAGGGATGCAGAGACTGAGCAGCACTTGACTAACAGAGAGACTGCAGGATGCCCTGGGTCTGTGAGCATGTCCTTGGGCTGAAGCCCGGTCCTGTACCTAGGTGGAGCTTGGAGAAATGGAGGCTGGGGCACCTATTCCATGCACCACCTCCGTGAATGCTTGGATCCCACGAGGAATCTGCTCTTCTGTGCCTTGCCATGGTTGAGCTGGAGACCAGCGTGCTGCCCTGAGGAGCATCTGGTCCCCTCCATGGCCTGTACAAGAAGCCTGGCAAGAGCATGTCACACAGGGACATCTTCCTTATGGATCTTTAGGGTTATACAAGGTGAGTCCCCAAGCATCCGACTGCATTGCACACATGTAGGTGCCCTTGGGTCCCCAAGACATCTTACAGAGCAGGATTTGTGCAGATCACCCACAGCTTGGCCCACTGGGGACGGGCTGGGTTGGCCCAAGGGCAACAACATGGAGGGACCCCAACCCAACCAGCCAGATTCCTACCCATCTGTACACAGGCTAGCCCCGTTCCCACCCCAGCCCCATCCCCTGCTCCAGTAACACTGGGCATGGAGAATGAGGATGGCGGTGGGTGACAGATGCTCTCCTCCTCCCCTCCAGTCGTGCCACCAGCGCTGCTGTTTCCCAAGCTGATTTCTCCCCCCTCGCTCTGGGAAGACGCAGCTTTCTCCCTGCCTCTGCCACGCTGATCCTAACCCTGCCTGCCCTCCCTTGCCCACTCTCACGTGCAGCGACGGGCTCAGACTAGCTCCTCTCCCAGCAGCAGCTACTGTGGATTTCTGAGTCACCCCCACGTTCCCGCGTGCCCCGAAGAAGTTGGGATTGCAACCACTCAGCTCAGCGCCTTCGCCGCCCGTTTGCATCACCAGAGTGGCGAATTAATTCCCTCGGAGTGCTGAATTAAGCCTGTATATCCCAGCTTAGCTCCAGAACAGATCTCTTCCCTGCCCCACCTCCTGCTGATTCTGAAAGTTATTTAAAAAATGTCCTGGAATCAAACCAATGTTTTGTGGTTAAAAAAAAAAAAAAAATTAAGAAAAAAAAAAAGATTAAGAAAAAAAAAGATTAAAAAGGGAAACTACCGTGCTCCCTGCCATTGCATCAGGGCAATGCCAGACTGTTGCACATGTTCATGTGTGCAGCCAGCTTCCTACAGGGATACATAAAGGGGCAGAGTGAACCCTGCTTTGCTCAGTGCGGCTGGAGCCACCCCATGGCCCATCGAAACCCTGCGACATCTGAATTTCAGCTGGTTCCACCTGACACAGTTAATGGGGAAGTACACACACGCAGAGGACAATTTATCTGCGCTATCTTGGGTACCAATCTCCAGTGATTCACCCTCTGCAGGTGTCTCTTCACCTTTGACTATAACGGGAGCCTTTAATATCTCAGCCTTTATCAGAGACAGGTCCTACCTGTGCATCCACTTTTGAGCACCTCTTTCAAGAATGATCTGGGGGACAAATCAAGAAAAATGCTGAGAATGATCCAAAGCCTAATGAAACACAGCCCTGCTTGTGCAATCTTTGCAAGAACTCTAGAGAAGGGGAAGCAGAAGGAGCAGACCTAGCTGCTTCATGCAAAAGTTTTTTGCAAAGGGAGGAGTAAATTATTCCCTCTGTCTGCTGGGAACAAGCGAAGAAGCCATAAGCCTGAACAGCATGTAGCAGGATGAATACCAATGCCAGGTATTACACCATGGAATTTTTGGTGGCTTTTCCTATGATTACACTACTTTACAGGACTGTGTCTATATTAATGCTAATCAAAACCCAACATTAAGCTCTCTATGAGGAGCAGGTGATCTAAGATGGCTTAGAACTGGGCTATCAAAGGAGAGCCTTGGAGGTCTGATAACCAAAACCTCTCATTCTTCTCCTCCCTTAAAAATAAATAAATAAGTAAATAAATAAAAATAAATGGGGCGCTTCTGTCACTTTAAGTTCAACACCTCTCGGGAATGACCTGGTCTCAATAGCATTGGGTGCTACCCAACATGCACCACAAAATGCATTCGTCATGTCCCACTGGGATAAATTTGGGAGTATGGACAAGGCCCACCTGGAAAACACACACGTTTTCCCCAAAGGGCTCAGAAACAGATGAATTATGGACAGAGGTGGCGGAGAGGAGCCAAGGTGTCCTGCACCCCAAGCTTGTGGCTTCATGGTGAAGCCTCCCAGCTCCTGTGTTGTTCTTGGCCCCAACATGATGTAGCTGCAGGCCCACGCAGCGCAGAGAACTGTAGGCTGCACGCATTAAATTCACCCTCTCCCACAAGCTCTTCAAAAAAAAGAAAACACCCAACCCCAGAACAGCAAAGGCAAAAGCCAAGGAGAAAGACCTTGGGTGGCAAAACCACATGTTTATAGCCCTTAGGCTTTGACAGATCGTTGGCTTGAGAGCATTTCTAGTTCCAGGGAAGTAGAAGGCAGCCAATTCCCAAAAATATGTCATTGCCAGCATTTCAAGAGACACATTTTTGGCAGGCCAGTCACAAAGACAGGCCCCTTGTCACCGCAAAGTGCTCATCGGCTTGCCCACATGTCGACGACGGCTTCAAGGCTCCCATGTTGTCTTGGAGGGTTTTCCCAGCGGGAAGGGTGCTGGTCCGTGGGCGTGCTGCAGTTTGTGGTGGAAATGCTCCCTGCGTGCAGGAAGGAATGCCAGAACCTGAGCCCACGACCACGTTGAGTCATTGGCCATGGCAGACAACCCGAGTCCTCGGCCTCTGCGCAGGCTTGATGGTTTTCTGCCGTGTTTTGGTCACCCTCAATGGAAATCCTTGTCTTGTCCACCTGGTGTCAGAAGAAGGCTGCAGAGAAGGTCAGGGAGGAAGAGGAGGCGTGAGGTCTCCTGAGTCCATGCACCTTGGGTGACCCAAAGAGAGAGACACAGCTGGGGATGATCAGAAGGCTGGAGCACCTCTCCTATGAAGAAAGGCTGTGGGAGCTGGGGATGTTTCAGCCTGGAGAGGAGAAGGCTCCAAGGAGACCTCATTGCAGCCTTTCAATACTTAAAGGAGTCTTATAAAAAGGATGGAGAAAGACTCTTTACTCAGGTAGATAATGATAGGACAAGGTGGAATGATCATAATCTAAAAGAGGATAGATTTAGATTAGACATTAGGAGGAAATTCTTCACTGTAAGGGTGGTGAGGCACTGGAACAGGCTGCCCAGAGAAGCTGTGGATGCCCCATCCCTGGAGGTGTTCAAGGCCAGGCTGGATGGGGCCTTGGCCAACCTGATCTGGTGGATGGCATCCCTGCCTAGGGCAGGGGGGTTGGAGTTAGATGGTCTTTAAGGTCCCTTCCAACCGAAAGCCATTCTATGATTCTGTGATTCTATGATTCTATGATTCCAGGAGCAGCTGCATCTGCAGGAGCCTTCTCAAGGCCTTCGAGCACCTCTCGTCTGTGTTGAAATATGTGTCCCATCCCACAGCTGCATGGGCTGCCTCTGACGTGCCCAGTGTGGGACAGATGGCTGTTCAAATCCATCCCGGTTTTTGACACTCAGCTCCCCCACCCCACTGCTCCAGGCCCCAAGGACCACCCAATGGCACTGCATCCCCATGGGATGCCATGACCAGAGAGTCCCCAAGGGACCCAGGAGATCCAAGAAACCCACCTGGAGAAGCGATGTCAGGGCAATAGCAGCACAGTCTCCCATCTGGGTCTGCTTTTTCCACTCCTGCCCCACAGACATGTCTTCCCCACAGCTGTTTGGTCCTTTTTATGCCAATAACTGCTTGGAAAACTCCTCCTTGGAAAAGCAGCTGTCAATGAAGAACGTCATCCCTGAGGGTCAGCAGCTCCTCCCAACCCTTCAAGACCAGATTTTGCTCTGGGAGCTTTTCCTGCCTCCCATGTGGGAATTTTTTTCTGCATCCCTTCTAGTCTGTGAAGGCGAGAGGTGCAACTCAAATTCAAACCACTGCGATGTGCTGGTTCGGGTCTGCCCAGAGCCCTTCTGCTCCCCATTTCTGAAATGATGCTTAACAACTCTGGTTCTCCTTCTGTTGCACAAGCAAAAAAAAAAATCTTCAGCTGCAGGAGCCATGGTGTCTGCAGGTTTCACATCTGCAGAGCAGAGATGTGTCAGGGAGAAAATAATGCAGACTGACGTGTAGGCAGCGGGAGAGGATTTGGGACATTAAAAGCCATTACAGGTGGGTGATATTCCAAGCTGGAATAAAATAATGTGGGAAACTGGCAGAGAAATATGAAGAAAAAGGATGGGCAGAGAGGTGGATGGGTGGGTGGGTGGATGGGTGGGTGGATGAATGGATAGATGGATGGGTAGGTGGATGGATGGATGGATGGATGGATGGATGGATGGATGGATGGATGGATGGATGGATGGATGGATGATGAAGTCTGTCCTACAGAGCTGCTGGATTATTTGCACCAGATTTGGGGTGTTTCACCCCACTTCTCCCAGAGCCCTTTGTCACGGGATGGACTCTGGTGGAAACCACAGCTCACAAGTAAGATTTCCCAAGGGACTTTCCCAAAATTTCCCATCCAGGGAATGAAGCAGAAATCAAGCAGGACACGCAGAGATGGGAAACATGGCCAACTGGCCCTGAACCCTTCTGGCTCAGCCCCCTCTGCAGAGGCAGGGAAAAAGGACCAAGGATGAGAAGGGGTAAAAGAGATGGAGATGGCCAAATCCTGGGTTTGCAGTGCACATGGGGCTAGCTGTGACTCCAACAGACCCCTGTCGCATCATTGCACCAAATCCCATCCCATCCCATCATATCCCTCCAATACTGCCTGTTTTATTTTAGTCTCCATCCTTGGAATCTCTCAAGACTGGGCTGGGCCAAGCCATGAGCAGCCTGATCCGAACCCATAGCTGACCATGCTTTGAGCAGAAACTTGTCCTAGAGACATCCTGGGATCCCACACAATCCAAACTACCCTGATCTGGCCCCAAAACACCATTATCCAACCCTAATTCCCTACAATCCCTGCACACCCTACTACACAATCCTACACCGCAGTGTGAATCCGAGCACGCTCTTCGCTCTCTGCAGGGGCTGTTGCACAAGCAATGGGGTTAGCAGCACGCAAGGCACTAAATGAAAGGTGCAAAGTCCTCGTCTGGCCCCCCCCGGGGCGGTTCGGAGCCATCCCAGCCCCAGAGGCTCGATCACATCCTGGGAAGAGCCTGGCACAGGGCCCTGCCTTGTGGTCGTGATGGGCTGAATCAGCTCAAGGCAGTGCTTCTCCCGACATGCTTAATTGATACCTTGGGTCCAAGGTGTCATTAAAACGCTTGGATAATCGCTACGGCTACAGAAGCTGGACTGTCAGTTTAGGGAGGGTGATTAATGTTCCCGAAATCCAGCACGGGGTGTGGGCACAGGGCAGGGGGGTGCAGGGGCTGGGGGCTGGGGCAGCCCAACGGGGCCCTCCCGGGAGGGACCCTGGGGTGGGGGCATCCCCAGCGGCTCGATCCCAGACCCTCCAGCCCGGCTGGGCTGCGCACGCCGCTTTGGCGCATGATGACGACCTCTTGTTTAATCTTTTTTTTATTAGCATCAAACACCCGGAGTCTTGTAAGTACATGTGTTCTCCTATTGACGCGAGGGAGCCTTTGATGCTGATTTACAGCAGTGAGGTGCAGCTGATCCATAATTGTACCCTAAAAAAGGGATATTAAGGCATTAAAGGCATTTCTGCGGAGCCAAGCGATCTGCTCCCCCATTTCTGCCACTGTCCCACGACACTTTGCCATGCCTCTCCGGAGGAAGAGGACGGAGCCACCAGGGATGTGCCATGGGGTCAAACCACCCTTGGCTTATGGGGACAAGGAGCTCCCCCAAATGCCGTGTCCTTGAAGGTGAAAACTCCACCTGTGAAACCAAGAAAATCTGGGTAACCTTTGTTTGGCTATCCCCAGCAAGGGAAAAATAAAACAATTAAGTCACATAGTGAGGAACAGGGAAGGAGGAGGCTGGAGGAGACCCTTTATGCATCATCTTGGGGCGTACAGGCTCCTCCGGTTCCTCGTGCCTTCTTGATGGGCTGGAGGCATTGGCAGCACCAGAAACAGGTCACTGCCACGGCACTTTTTGGCAAAGGAGCCTCTGCTGCTGCTAAAGAGGCAGTTTGGTATATAGGCCACAGAAAGCAGAGCAGATTTAGTTAAAGGCATTTATTTTCTACTTAGCACCGAGTGAAACTCAGTGGCAAGTAGGTCACCCCATAGTTTTCACATTGGCTCCGGGACCTGCTGAGCTCTCGATTTTAGGAGAGGTTTTTGGCAGCACCTGTCTGCACCCCAGCCCTTCCCCAGGAGCTACAGACCCCAGACCTGGTCCCTCACCAGCCACCAGCAATGCAGAGGGACACAGTGGCCGGTGGAACATATCTGTGTGTCCGTCCTCCATCACTTGGCACAACCCTGTCTGTGCCCACGCTCTGGCCCTCGTCCACCACGGCTGTGCCCCAGGCAGCAAAAGCCCAGACCTGGGCCTGATCCACTTGTTCTCAGCACCCTTTGGTGTCCCCAAGGAGAAAAAAATGCCCCAGAGGATGGCATTTCTGGGTACATGGGACCATGAGAACCCCTTTGGGGAATCTTTGCTGTCTGTTCCCTGCTCAGCCAAGAATAACCCATACCAACACCCCTTCACCCACTATATCTCACTTCAAGGCCCGCTGACACCTCTCTGAGCAAGCAACGAGGTGGTGTACAGATGGGGAAACTGAGGCACGAAGTGACAATAAAACTAATTCACGTCAGGGCTGTGGGACAGCATCTAGCACGGTGCAGGGTGCATCAGGGGCTGAGGACGGGTGAAATGATGTCAATCGAGCCAGCCAGCTTCCCAGCTCCTTTAGATATTTCTTCTTCTTTTTTTTTTCCTCTCCATCAGTATTTTTCCCCCTCATTTCTTCCAACGGGTCATTTACTGAGTCAGAGATCCCCCGAGCGATGAGCTCATGGAGTGGCTGGCGCGCGGCAGACCCAGGGACATGGGGACGTGCCACCTCCTGCCGCGCACCGGCCGCCCGCTCCGGCATCGGGGGTGACCCCCAGCCAAACCCCGCGGGGCCGAGCCTCACCTGGAGGCGCCGAGCCCCAGGCCGCGCCGCTGCAGACGGCTTCAAGCCGCCTGCATCCGAAGGCGGCAGATTTACAGCCGCCCTGCCGTCATTCACTGTCAAATTAACAGCTGAGACACAACAGCAGAAAGAGCCTGCATGCTTCCCTAGTACTCCTTCCTAAATTTTCCCTTTTTCCCCCATAATAAACACCCCCCTGGGTTGCCCCTTGTCTCCCCAGGCTCAAAGCAAAGCTCCTGGGGCAGGAGCATCCCATTTGGGACAGCCCATCCATGCAAAGGCCCCCTGCCTGAGCCACGCCAGATTTATACCGGCTTCGAAACATAAATGTCAAGTGATGGGGCTGCGTAAATTATTTTTAATAAGAATAATGCTGCATCTCGCTGGCATGTTAATACATATATTACCCATGCTGAGCGCAGAGGGCTCAGCAGGATGCTGAGCATTTAATACACTTGTTCGAAGTGCTCATCCGAGGGAAATCGGTGTCTCCCACCAGCAAAGACCCACGCACGCAACTCGTGTGGGTGATGCCTCATCCCTGGGGCTGGCATAGGAAGGGATGCACACACCAAGGTGTCTGCATCCTGATTTTTCACTAAGATGGCACGAAGCCGTGCTAAGACTTCATTTCCCCCAAACCCAAGCAGTTTTCCAGTGCTAATGCCCTTCCCAGCCCCACTCAATCCCACCCTATCTAAATACCTGCAGGTACCAGGGCCCCTTTTACCACCCTCTTGTGTCTGCCCACTCTGAATGAAGGGCTTTTACACCGTCAAGACTTCTTTATGCTCTAAGCGGTTTGGAGAGTGTTTTTCTTGCCACAGCCGCATGCAGCCGGTGAAGCATGAGCTCTGCCGTCGCCTCATTGCATTCACGGGCTGGAGGGCTCGGGAAGAGATGGATTTATGATTCCCTAAAAGTGATTTATGCTCCTAGCTGAGCAGCCCAGCAGAGTCCCCCCACGCACGCACACCCCTGCTCTGTTGAAAGTTTTAAGACGAATTCACAGGCAGCCTCCAAAGGAAAAAAAACAAAAGGGGCTCCCCCCGCAGCCCTCCAACTGCCAGCGCTGCGGCTATAATTACCCAACCTGTAATCAAGGTAATTTGCATCCAGCACGACCCAGAGTTGCACATGCCCAGCCGAATTTTCCAGCCCGCTGCAATCCTGCAGAGCAGGGCGAAATTTTTATAGGGAAAATCCTGCCACGTCATTGTATTGCTCGGGGGCTTGCGCAAGCGCCCAGCACTGGGGACGGCAGTGGCTGCGATCTTTGCCTGGTCGAAGCCAAGTTTTGCAACTTGCTTCAGAGGGCCATGATTTCTTCCAGGGAATATAAACCTGAAGACTTCACAGGATGGTTATTTTCCCTCTCGCTGCAGAGCGCTGTAGGAGCAGAGAATGTTTTTTGAGCATGTCCCTAATGCCTGAATGTCTGCTCCAGCTGGATTTAAGTGTTACTTCCAGTCTAGGTGGTGCTGAGCTGTCATTCCTAGATGCTGGATTTCTCCTCCATTTGGCACAGATCTCCCACAAAATCTGTACTGAACCCACCTATGGGTTTCAGCCACTTTCCTACAGAAATTAGCACTCATGCTCTGTGTGTGTCCATGTGAGCAGGAGTATAAATTCCCACCTCTATGCCTTTTAGACCTGTTGGCCATATTAATATCAGCACTGAGCTAAAGGTCTCCAAGGTAATTAAATTCCTGCAGTGTTGATGTAACCGGGTGAAGGCGAGGGGCGGTATTTCTGTCCCGGGGAGGTCTGGGTGAGCTCCACGCCAGTGCAACCTTTGGAGCCTCCCTGCCAGAGTGAGACATTACCACTGCCCAAAGACCAGAGGAAACCGCACCCGGAGCCCAGACCATGCTGGTGAATGGAAAATCCGTTTTTCTGGTCCTGCTTCAGCATTAACAAACCCCTGCTCAAAAGGATGAGGTGTGAACCCACTGGAAAAAAGCATTTCCTCCATCCCAGGACTCACGAAACCCCAAAACCAGATGTAGTGCATCCTGGGGAACATTCACCCCACATCAACTGGTCTTTGGTGCAATTACCCCTGCAACGAGTCAAAGGGTGGTGCAAGAAGCCATTGGGTGCCATGACCCCGTTGGCCATCCTATGGGGGTGAACACAAGCAAGACATCCCCTGCATCCTCCCTTCCCAGTAACTCTCTCCCAGTGGGACCAGTACCAGCGTGCAGAGCCTGGGCTGTGAGGAGCAAGCCACCAGCTCCACCCCGACTCATAAATCAGTGCCCGTCCCACGGCCCGGCGTTATCATTCATCTCCGAGTCCACACAAATCAATGCGGCTGATGGCTGCCGTCTGCGAAACACTGCTTTTTGCCGGATAACGTGGCATTAGGAGCTGGAGGGAGAGGCCATTTTTAAAAGCTGCCAGTAAAGTGTTTTACAGGATGGCTGGTAATTTATTTTAAAATAAATAAGTTCAGCGGAGGAATGACAGGGGGAAAGTGAACGTGCCGGTTCCCGGCTTTCCCCGAATTGAGTTGTTTTGCTGAACAATAATTGCTGGTTTCTGCTTTGAACTTTCTTTTCATGGTGTTGTGAGAATTTCTGTGCGATTTCATGAGCTGTCGTACAGGGACAAGGTGAGCCTCTGAGGCTCGCTGCGGATTTAAATACTGGGTGGCAAACCTTCAGCATCTGCAGCTTCTCTGGACAGGAGATGAGGATTTAGGTGGTGACGGGGCATAGGGCAGGGACTCTTGGCAAGAGCTTGCTGGAGTAGAAGAGCCAAAGCATCTTCCAACATAGAAAGAAGGCATGGCCCCAGTACTGGGCTGGCCTGAGTCCCACGTGGTGGAACCAAAAGCATCCTTAGTTTTGTGGGATGCGTTTGGGGCTTGCTGGAGTCAATGGGGGAACTTGCAGCCTGCTCCTGATGGATCTCATGTGGGATCAGGCTTGGCCACCACTGGAGGATGCTTACAGCTGAACCATCTCCTGCTCCCAATGCTTGGACTCTCCAGGAAGGACCAGGGCTGTTTTATTTTGCCCCATACGGTCGATGAGAAGCATTATGGGATACATGGGGGTGGATACAGGCTAAGCAGCAAGAACCTTATCATGTTCACTGGGATCTGTGTCATGGTATGTTGCACCTTGAGGTCTCTCCCTTGCTCCAGGTGATGCCCAAAGGCCGTGCCTGAAGCAGTTGTGTGCACTAAGAGCCCTCCAAAATACAAATAAGTTGATCAAGGCCAAGGGTTTCAGACAGAAATACCAGTGCCCCAAACTTTGCATCAATGCTCTGCAAGGTGAGCGCATGGGCTCACAAATCACCATCCATCCCCTGACCCACTGATGCGCATCAAGGCTCGTTGGCCACGCATCGTGTGGCTCCACGCCAAGCTGGCCCTATTCGAACCAGCTTGGGGAAGCTGCAAAGCCGCATTCATGCCATGAGTCTCCTGCCCTGGAAATCCCTCCTGGAAGGACGCAGGTTTGGGTGGAGGCCACCAGGCACCTATTTTTGCAGTTCACCCTCTATGTAACCTACCCACAACCAGCGCCACTCACCCCAGTGCATGCGGCTGGGGGTCAGATCCCCCTCTCCTCCTCCTTCTCCCCAATGAAAAGAGTTGTTAACGCAGAGGAAAGTTATTTCCATTTCAGATGCAATTTCTGCAGGATGCCTAATGTTACCCGGTCATATCCACCTTGGTCTTCCAGTGTGCCTGGCTTGACAGGGACTGCCAAAATCTACCGGGTGAGCTGGTGTCTTTTATTTGATAAATGGATGTAAGCAGAGAAAATAGGTATATTTTCAAGCCTTTATCAGACCACCAAAGCATTTCCCAGAAGAGGCACCCCTGGCCTCCATTAGCTCATCTCTGAGTACAGTCCTCCAAGCTTATAAATTTTTCTAATGCAGAATCTCTGGGGATGGCTGATGAAATACAGCTTTGGCTGTTACAGAAAGGGAGGCATTAAAATCTGGTGCTCACAGGGAACATCGAATCCCTGGTGCTGGAAGACCAGCTCAGACAAATCTCCATCAGGAAGGCTCAAAACAAGCCAACGTAGGCAAGAAGGTAACTTGGTCCCATCTCACCTCATCACCTGTAGCTTCAGGATAACATTCCCTTGGCTCTGGTGGAAGTGGGCCTTGGGGTGAGGAGTGCTCTCCGTGTTCATGGGCTTGGTTTGCTTTTATGAGGTTAAAAACAGCTCAGTAAATGCGTGAGAGCCACACTATTCCCAGCAACCCCACATCTACCTGTCAGAGTGATAAAAGCACCCTGTGCATGCACCAGCTGCTAGAAAGCTTTTCAGACAGAGTTGTTTGAGTACTTTGCCAGGGAAATCACTGCCATTATCTCCATTTTAAATAAGGGGAAATTGGGGCACCAGGAGAGGAAATGATGTGGCTGAGGTCACCAGCAAGTTGAAGGTAGAGCCAGGAACAAGCAGGCAGCAGATAAGATGTAATGCGATGGTTAAGGGCTCCCAAACCTTTCGAGAGATGGATGGAGCAGGTAGAGCTGGAAACTCGAAGCTCTCCACAGCCTGTGGCTGCTGTCTGGTCTTCTCCTTGGCTTCCTAGATTTCAGCCCAGAAAGAAAATATCTTTCTAGGTATAACAGCATCAAATCTTGTCCCTTGAGGAAGGACATTGTGGGGTGAGAATGCACTAACTTAAGGGTGCTGATGTGGGAATCAACCTGGATTCGGGTGAAGAGGTGAGGGAATGACCCCACAATCTGGCTATCTCCTGTTGACATGCACCATTTCCACTCCTAGGATCTGCAATTTGTGGGGCAAAATGAGGAGACCAAAACTTCACTTGGATACACCCTTCTGTCACCTTCTCCCCCGCAAACAGAGCTCAGCCTGTCCCAGATGTGGGAAGAGACGAAACCAGGGGCTGGGGCAGGAGATTTTGCAGATGTGCTCAGCAGAAAATGTTTTTAGAGAGGACGCTGAGCAAACAGAGGTTGGCAGGTCATTCCTGATGTCTGGGTTTATGAAACGCAAGGAATATCAGCACGCTTTGGAAGGATCCCCATCTCCCAGGTGTCTGCAGCACAGTGCACCTTTTTTGGCAAGAAGAAACAAGGCGCGAGCTGGCATGGCTCATCCCCAGAGCTTAGTCATGGAGTTAAAGGGTGGTGTCATCAGCACGCAAATGGAAAACTCCCTGGTCCGAGTTTCATCCCAGCGTGATGACGGGGGGAGACTGAGCTGGCTTTGGCTCCCCAAAGGTGTTGAGTCCCCAGAAATCAAATTTACTCTGGCCCCAGAAAGGGAAGGAGACAGCAAGCATGTGCACAGCGTTTCAGCAGCAACCTCACAGGAGAGGACTGAAACCCCTCATTCATTAGGATTCATTCAACCCAATTTGCAACCCACTGCAATTCCATGCCCTGAGCCAAACGTGCAGCAGCCCAAAACCCTTCTGCATCCTCAGAAATCATGGAGCTGAGGGTTTACATGTCCTGGATCCTGGCCGCCCTCTGCTCCACTGGGATGGTGCCATCGGATGTTTGCAGCGCTGCAGAACTGGTTCGTGTGTGACCGGCCTGGGCAGCTGAAGGGGTGAGTTTCCTTTGCCATCCCCTCAGCTGACACTAGTTGCCCTAATCCATCGCGGTGACGCCAGCAATGCGTGTTTTGCTGAGAGGAAGCCATGCAACGCTTTGCTTCCCAAAGCTCCAAAATCCCAAGGGTGAGATCCTGATTCCTTGGACATGACTGTGTCATGAACACAAAGGCAGGTTCTGCTCAGCTCCCAACACCTCCTGGGGCAATGAAGCTGTCCTGGCTGGCGGCCCTTTGGGTGCACACCCCTACACACAGCACACCTGACCCTTTTAGATGCCGAAGCCACGTGCGGGAATGCTTTTGTGCCCACACATCCGAGGCCCAAAGCCAACACTGTCCAGTGGAACATCTTCTCTTTCCCATTTGCTGTCTCATTTTTAGCTCTCCAGATGGAGACTTCAAAAGACAGAAAGGGTAACAGGTAACTTGTAAACAGAAAGGGTAGTCAGGCTCATCCTGGCAGGGATTTTTTCTGGGAGGATTTGGTATGAGCAGCCACCAGCTGTCATGAATCACAGGGCAATGAAGGCTCGGCAAGGTCTGCTCCTGGAGCCCAGCTCTGATGCAGAGAGCAGGAGCACACCCAAGGCCATGTCTTTTAGGCAACAGCTGCTCCAGTGATTTGGGGGGTTCCTTCCCATTTGGGTTTGGGAGAGATCTTCCAGTCCTGTGGGCATTAATCCCACCAGATCCCAACCAAGCCGGGACTGAAGGTGGGTATTGACCTTAGCCGTGGTCCTGTTGCTGAGGTCTCCAAGGACTGGGTGCCTAATTCCCACCGAGGAGGGCTGTGGCCAGAGAAAACCCTTTGGAATTTGGTGCTGATATTTTGGGGGAGTCTTGAGGAACCTGGGGGTCATTTAGTGGGCATGAGTGTGGGAAAGAAGGAAAGAAGGAAAAGGATTGGAAAGGATAAGAAAGAAGAGAGAAGAAGGAAGAGGAAAGAGAGAAGAGGAGAAGGCAAGGCAAGGCAAGGCAAGGCAAGGCAAGGCAAGGCAAGGCAAGGCAAGGCAAGGCAAGGCAAGGCAAGGCAAGGCAAGGCAAGGCAAGGCAAGGCAAGGCAAGGCAAGGCAAGGCAAGGCAAGGCAAGGCAAGGCAAGGCAAGGCAAGGCAAGGCAAGGCAAGGCAAGGCAAGGCAAGGCAAGGCAAGGCAAGGCAAGGCAAGGCAAGGAAAGGCAAGGAAAGGAAAGGAAAGGAAAGGAAAGGAAAGGAAAGGAAAGGAAAGGAAAGGAAAGGAAAGGAAAGGAAAGGAAAGGAAAGGAAAGGAAAGGAAAGGAAAGGAAAGGAAAGGAAAGGAAAGGAAAGGAAAGGAAAGGAAAGGAAAGGAAAGGAAAGGAAAGGAAAGGAAAGGAAAGGAAAGGAAAGGAAAGGAAAGGAAAGGAAAGGAAAGGAAAGGAAAGGAAAGGAAAGGAAAGGAAAGGAAAGGAAAGGAAAGGAAAGGAAAGGAAAGGAAAGGAAAGGAAAGGAAAGGAAAGGAAAATACTTCCTTTAATGCCAGAAAATTGAATGACCTGGGGGGAAAACACCCATGTGTTCCCTCCCCGGTGTTTGTTTCTGAAAGTAGAGTTGCTAAACATGAACCGTGGGCTACAACCAACTGGGTGTAGATTGGCCCAGCCCCAAACTCCGCAAAGGAGCCGGGCTGCCCGACGCCAGCAGCACGTTTGGCCAAAGGAAGACTCCTTGGTGGTTGGGGCTTCCAGCCCCCAGGGCTGATGTGCTCTGGTGAAAGCTCCCCTTGCCCAGCCCTGTCGTGAGCATCGGCCGAGCCAGCATTTTTGTGTGTCTGTGTGCACAAGGGTTTGGCTCTGGGCTTAGTAAAGCCAGTAGAAATCCTTCTTTTGGCTCTTGCATGAACCAGAAGGATCCACATATGCATTGAAGAACAAACTGTTTAAATTGCTGGATTATGGAGGGAATTTACCTTTTATTTCTGCAGCCTTTCTCCTCACTGCTCATCGCAGCTCACGTAAATCAGAGCCCCTAAGACGAGTTGGGACTTATCGGGACGGGCCTTTAACTACTGCTGAAGCTCAACAGGAAAAGTGGATGGGATGGGAAAGATGACAGTGGGGTGACCCCCCTCCCCACCACTGCTGGGGTGGGGTTGGATCTCTCCTGGATCCCATTGGACTGAGCAGCTTTGTACATAGACATCATGAAGGGAAACAAGACCCTTCCATGGGACTGAAAAGGGTGGATCACACAAATCCCTCAAAATTTGAAAAAAGAGGGAAAACAAAATAATAAAGTGGTGATTAAAATCAAGGTGTAAAGAGACCTTTGAAGCAATCTCTGTCTCTCTCTCTTCTTTGGGTCCCAAAGGCAGGGCAAGTCAGGGAGGGGAGGTTTACCCCCAGACCCACCGCTCCCACTTCCCACCTGTCCCCAGTCTCCACGAGGACCAATTTTCAGAAGACTCTGCCCATTTTCATGTCCTGATCTACAGCAGGATTGGAGTCAGAGGAGATGGCATTTATGTCCAAAGAGTTAATCCCTTCTTGGCTTGGGCACTGTTGAGGCTCCTGGAATGAACGGACACTTCTCAGATTGTCCCCCTGGTGATTTTTCAAGCCTTTGGGAATGGCATCCCTGGGCTGGTAGTCACAGAATCGGCCATTTTCTACCATTTTTCTCTCTACAGACTCGGAAAGTTTTGCTCTAGCAATGGAAATAAATGATACAAAAATGTCCAAGAGAAGGGGAAAAACTCAGATTTGGGGGAGGGGAGAAAGTTCTGGGAGAGGAATATTTCCAGAGGCAGCGAGTCATGGGAAAAATCTGTTGTTTGACTGGAAAACAAATTTTTAACCATGCGAGACATGACGGAGAGGGAAGGTTTCCTACACTCTGCCAACCAAAGGCATATTTAGTCGTGGGTGTGTGTAAGTGGGGGATTTATTTAGTTTTTGTTAATCAGTTCACATAACCACAGCCGATCCCGTTACTCTCCGCATCCACATCCGGCCAAACCTCTCCGAGGGCTCCCAGGGTGTTTTCATCCATCCCTCTATCCCTCTTCCCTCTCTCTGCCTCCTCCAGCCCCAACATCCCACGTTTCCAGCTCTCCCCCCACCTATTATTATTTTTTTGTCGAAACCAGCCCTCTTGGCTGCAATATTTTGTTAATAACACACTGTCATCTCTAGCCATCAATTCTCAAGCAAAACCCCAGCCTGGGTCAAGAGGGAACTTTGTTTAAACCCAGTAAAAGTACTGTTTTCCTACCAAGAGGACTATTTCATAGAAGCGTGAGTAATTTCTCTTCCTGTTGACATGTTTTATTTTGTTGAATTTACGCCTGACAAATTTAGGAGGCGAAGAATGAGCCTGAGCATCTCGTAAGGGTGGCGATTTTTCATAAAAGGCTGTTCTTAGAGGGAGGCATTTAAGACAGAATAAATCTCTCCTTGCACAGGGAAGCACACAAGGGGAAGAAAACCAACAACCCTATAAGGTGGTAAATAGTAAAGCTGTTGTTTTTCTTAAAAAAAAAAAAAAAAAAAAAAAAAGAGGAAGTCCCTGAGCTCTAGCCGTTGTTTAGGAAATCATGTTTTTTTGGCAGCTGGGCAAGAAGAAAGGGAAAAGAACAACAACAAAAAGTCAAGTGAAATCTTCCCACCAAGAAATAATTTATCCAAGATTTCATCTGCAGGCACATCCAAAAACAATTAAATGTGCCTCATTACCATTATTTATTGAACCACCCCCTCTAGCTAGAGGAAAAGCAAAATACATAACTGAAATGAGAGGAAAAGGCCTGTTATAAAAATACTTTAAAATCCTTAAGGGCTGCCGGACGATGTAAAGGAAAACCAACAAAGAAATCATGCTGGAAAGCAAATGAAATCCTTGTGCAGTGGGAGGGAGCAGCTTTCTGGTGCCTCGGAGGCTGGAGGACCAGGAGGGTGGAGGCTGGCTGCATGGCCAGGAGGGTCCTGCCTGGGTTCAGGTGCCTCCAGACCTCCTCCTACTCACCAGGAGCAAGAGGAAGGCTCATCTCTGCTTGTGCAGCACCTGGCTGGGGTGCAGAGCTGTGGAGTACTGCAAAGTTCATGCTTCAGGTTGGGAAACTTCCCCAAATGCCCTTACCCTTCTCTTCCAATTTCTGGGGGGAGAAGGGTTCTTCTCCCCATTGCAAGACTTCTCCTTGGGTAAAGCTTTGCCTGCAGCACATTAACCTCTACAACAGTTAGGAGAGGTGTGAAATTTCTTATTTCATGGACAAGAAAGATAAAATATCCTGGAAATATATAATCTATAACCTGGAAAACATGCTGGGAAAGTATTCCAGAGAATAAATACTGGGTGTTGATATAGAGCCAGAACACTGCCTTCTCATCTCCTTGGCCATGCACATGTTGGAGGTGGTGGAGAACAGCAAGGGTGTCCAAGGTCCACATTCGCACATGATGCACACTGGAATGGGTGGATGGATGTCTAGATGGATTGGTGGATGGATGGATGGATGGTTGGATGGATGGATGGATGGATGGATGGATGGATGGACGGATGGACAGCCCTAAGTGGGTCATCCCTTTCTTTTCATTTTCATTTTTAATTTTCTTTGGAGATCCCTGGGTCTGTAAAGAACAACTTTGCACTGAAGAGGAGTTCAATATTTTCAATAAAAATGAAAACTTTTACCAAAAATATCACTTGGGGATGAAACCCTGATGTGCGATGACCCAGCTCAGGGGGAATAGATGTGTGCATTCACTTCCATGTCTGAGTATTGCCTCAGCACTGGTCTCTGGGACCTGATCTCCTTGGAAGGCACCTTCACAAGGGCTTCGGCACCATGGGGACTGCAGAATCAGCCCTCTGGTCCTGCCTCTGACTTTTCTCTGTTGGTGACCTGCTTTCTGGCAATCCTGGGAGCAACAGACCAGGGGAGCTGCAGAGAGGACTTGGTTTTCCAGAAGCAGCAGTATTTCTTGCCCCAGGTGTCCTACAGTTGGAGAGGGAGCCCTTTCCCCCTTGTCATTCCTCCCCATGTCTCCTTCCTACCTCCTGCTTCCAGCACACCTGTACATAGAGAAGGAACATGGGCGTTTCCTGCAGAGAACAAAACTCCCCAACACTTCTGAAGACTCTCTTATAAAGGGGATAGTGGCACAACAGAGCTCGTGGGCTTGAACATGTCAGGTCCCTGTTCCTGTGCAATGCTCTCCTCTGGCTCCTGCCTTATAACTATAAACAGAAATCAAGCAATCTGTCCTCAAAATGGGTCATGCCCCAGCATTGGAGGCAGACCAGAGGGAGGTGGAGATTGCAACCATGGCAGAAAACTAACATACTGGCAGGGGAAAGGAAATTACATCTCCTTTCCCACTGGGAAATCTCTAGTTGTTGTAGGTGATGCATTTGAACGGCGCGATGGGGTCACTGGGGGAAGAGGACAAAGGCCAGAAATAAAGGGAGCAAGAAGGGATGGGTGGGACACATCTGTATGCAGACATCACTGCCTCAATCTGAAGGGGGAATGCACCAAGACATCATCTCTGCACACCAAAAAAATTCCCCTGATGTGTGACAGAGATGCTGCATGTTGCAGAGGGGAAGAACTCAGCATCCAGGGCTGGATCCCAAGTCGCCAAGCTCATTGGGGCAGAATTGTGCCTAGGCTAAAAAGGTTTTAACCAAACGTTGGGTTTGCAGAGAGAGAGGGGAGCACCGGCAGCATGGAGAGAGAGAGAAAAAAAAAAATATATATATATATATATGCGTGGGGAAAATGATTGCTCTTTTGTTCTATATTATGTTCTCTTTTTTTTTTCTTTTCTTTTTCTTTTTTTTTTTCTATTTTGTTATTTAAAAAAGCATTGGCAGGGGAGATACGGGGAAGAGTGTGGTGCGCATTGCTTGGGGCAAAAAGAAAAAAAAAAAAAAAAAAAGAAAGGGACTTGGGAGCTGGGGGCTGTGCAATTTCCTCGGGCAGGGAGCGGGAACTGCGCGGCTTTTGCGCCGGGTGCTGCCCATCCATAAAAGCGGAATTTTCCGCCCCTTTCCGCGAAAAAAAAAAAAAAATCAGGAGGGGATGCTCGGCGCTGCAGGTGCCGGGGGGGCAGCGCTCATCGCATTACTCATAGGGCACCGGGAGGCTCCGAGTTAAGACATGCACGAAATCGCTCCCCATTCCCACGGGAGCGAGCTGGCACCGAAGCACCCATTTAGGGCTGCTTTCCCGGCTTCTTTTTTTAATTATTATAATTATTTATTTATTTATTTTTCTTCCTAGGAAAGCCCCAATTTCCTCGCCGTGGAAAATCACCCATCGATGGGTGCTGAAAGCACCCAAGCGGCTGGAGACGGGAAACGAAACCTGAGCACTTCAAAGGGAAAAAATTAACCTGAAAAAAAACGGTTTTCTGCCTTAAATAAATTGTTACAGGTTGAAAGATCGGCTCTGCGGTTTCGCGACTGACAGAGATCGATTTTTTTTTATTATTTTTTATCAGTAATTTGCTGGAAAGATTAATAGGTATTTAAAAATTAGGAGGCTGTGTGCGATTTGTGTTCACTCCGCAGTAGAGATTTCTAATGTTGGATCTTAAACTGAAATTCCCGAAGGAAGAACACACATAAATATGACCTGAAAAAAATATATCGATTTTTAGTCCTAGATTAAGCGTTGGGGCATTTTGCGTCCTTACAGAAAACCATAACTTTAAGCCCCGGGGATCTATTCAAGAATCTGTTTTAGCTCTTTTTAAAAGAGCTGATTTTATTTTGGATGCTTTTTCCCTTCACTATCTGCAACTTCTGTTCATAAGGTCTTTGAAGTTAAGAGAAGTAAGTTAAAAACTCAGCTTTGGGGAAGAAAACCGACAATAATGGGATATTTTAGGGTTTGTTCACCTTTTTAATATTATCTGCGAGAAAGTTATTCAACAGGTTTGCGAATTTCTATAACATAAAGGCTGCAGAAACGGCCTGGCGCAGAGCACCTGGATATCTGAGAGTGACGGTTTCCCAATTTTTGCCACATTTTCACCGATTTTTGTGAAAGCTGTGCAATTCCCGAGCCGACACACTTCAGAGCAGCGTTAAAAGCAGTTGTTTTTTGTTTGTTTTTCAGAGCTCCGATTCTCCAAGGTTTTCTATATTTCTGTCCCTATAGCTTAGGAGAAAGGGGAAAAAAAAACCTGACTTTGAAAAAAAACTAAAAACCGACTAAATTGACGAGCTGGCTTGAAAATTTGGAAGGAAAATCCGTGGCAGAACTTTGGGGCTGGGGAGGAAGCGAAGATGCAGAGAAATTGGGGGACTGATTTGGGAAAGCCCAAAAGCTCATGAAACATGGAGAAAAAAATAGGCCTTTGCTGGTAGAAAATAACAATAACAAAATAATAATAAAGCTCTCAAAATAAACCATGCAATCAAAGCAGAGAAAACCAGAATGAATTGAAGCGGGGAAGGTGCATGGCAGTGCCTCCCTCTGCAACTCCTCAGAGCTTGTGGCTGGGCGCTGGATTTTGCCAGGTTTATGCCCAGACTCAGAATTATTCTTATTTTTCTGTTTGTTTGTTTGTTTTGTTTGTTTGTTTTGTTTGTTTGTTTGTTGTTGTTCTGGTTTGGGTTCGGTTTGTCGGAGGTGGTTTTTTTTTTTTTTTTTTTTTTTTTTTTTTTTTTTTTTTTTTTCCGTGTGTGTGTGTGAAGAGCCAGGAGGGGGGAACCAGCCTGAATTGTTGCTCAAGTCATCCGGGAATGCCCAGCCCACTGTAATTATTCTCTGACAGTCACTGGTTTTATTTCTTTGGGCATTTGAGAGTGTCTGGGCTTCAGTGTCAGTTTAAAAGGATCACCCAGAGCATCTTTTCCATTAATTAAAGTGCAAGATCTATGCCAGACATCCCAGAGCAGAGTGCAGCTCCCCCCATGACCCCAGTACATCAGCACATGTTAATGCTCAATTAACAAGCTTATCACACTTAATTAGAGCCGGGAGGATCCGCTTTGCCCCCCAGCTTCCTGCTGACTCCCCCAAAACCCTGGGGTCCCCCATGTCCCCTTTCATGTCCCCTCAAACCCTAAGGCAGGGAGAGAACATGAGCAGGCTGGGAAAACCCAGGTGAAATGGGCTAGGGAGTGTTGAGTCCCAGAAAGGGCAGGATCTGGCCCAGGGGTTCACCAAGGTTTTGCAGTCCTCCCCCTGAAGAAACATTGCTTTTCATTGCCTTGGGAATACCCCCATTGCAGGCACCTCAAGGAACATCCTTTTTGCAATTGTACAGAGCACGTGTGTTTGCACATGTGTGTTTGCACACGTATTTGCTTGTTTACATGTGGGGGGGTATGTTTGCACATGGATGTGACACAAAAGTGTATGAACATAGGTGGGGCTTTAGATGGATGAAAGGATGGATGGAAAGATGGATGGGTGGATGGACAGACAGGTGGATGGTTGGATGGTTGGATGGGTGGGTGGATGGATGGATGGATGGATGGATGGACGGACGGACAGATGGACGGACACACAGCTATGTTTTGCTGTGGGGTGACTGCTGAAAAATGAAGGTTTCACTTCAGACTGTGCCTAGGTTGAGAGTGGATGTCAGATGCACAAATAGATGTACCTGGGTGGGCTATAGTTGCTTTTGTGGGCTGTTTTGGGACTCCAGTATCCCAGGGAAAAGATATCAACCAAGACAGCAAGGGCAGAAGACACCCTGAAGGCTGGCATGAGGAGGTGACTAAGGAGACAACACAAACAGGGGCGGTGCAGAGGTTTATGAGTCCCACCAGGCCTGGATCAGCAACGATGGACTTGTACCCCAAATACTGCAAGGCTTGTGAAGGAGAGGGGACACGTGCCCCTGGCATGGTAGAGGCAAGATGTAGTCAGACCCTGGCTACCAGCTGCTCCTATTGTTTTGGGGAGGGTGGAGATGTCCCCATTGTTCTCCTGGGGGGCAGGAGGGGGCCTTGGTTTTTCAGTGGCTGCTGGCATTTCTCCTCTGTCTGGGGACAAGAAGCAACAAACTGTTGTCCCCATGGGGGGCAGCGGGGGAAGCTTCATTGTTGCAGTGGGACTGGGTGGGATGCAGAGTCTTGAGCAAATTTGGGCCTAAAATGGACAAAGAGGTTTGGCTGCCCCAGATTTGGGTTTGGAGCAGGAAGGGAAGAGAGAGAGAAGAACGCTCTGGGGAGCGTTAACTCTGAAACCTACAGCCCACCCCTGAGAAGGCTAAGCTGGAGAAACCCAGATGGAGGGGAGAGGCAGGGTGTTGCAGCAGTGACAGCCCTCAGGGTTTGTGGTTCACATTCACCCATCCAGGTGGAGAAGACCAAAAATATGGAGCTGGAAGAGGTTCCCAGGAGCGCTGAGAGTATGTTGTGTGAAGGCTCTGGGGCTCACTGCTTGGGACGCACCAAGCAACCCACTGGCACCCTGGGGTACAACCTTCCCCTCCACAGCCCCAGGATTTGCTGATTTGCTCTGCTCCGCAGAATCCAAGCCCAAATTTGGCTGAATGTGGGCAGATGGCAAAGTCTGTCTCTAGCAAGCAAAGAACAAGGAATGGCAAGAGCTGCTTGCCACTGGAAAGAGATCATTTGCAATTATCTGAAATTGGAGTATTGCCAGTAAAATTTTCCTCTTGTTAATCTTGGCTTTGCTTGATCTCAATTGTCTTAATGTCTTAAAAAAGGAGGGAAGGGAGGGGGTGTAAAATCACACTCTTCTCTTCTCTTCTCTTCTCTTCTCTTCTCTTCTCTCTCTTCTCTTCTCTTCTCTTTCTCTTCTCTTCTCTTCTCTTCTCTTCTCTTCTCTTCTCTTCTCTTCTCTTCTCTCTTCTCTTCTCTTCTCTTCTCTTCTCTTCTCTTCTCTTCTCTTCTCTTCTCTTCTCTTCTCTCTCTTCTCTTCTCTTCTCTTCTCTTCTCTTCTCTTCTCTTCTCCTTCTCTTCTCTTCTCTTCTCTTCTCTTCTCTATCACACACTTTTTCTCTCTCACCCTCCTTTACTCCCATTTCTCTCTTTCTCTCCCTTCCTTCTTTCCCTCCTTTTTCTTCTCAAAAGTGGCTGTAATGGGTTACAGAATCTGCAAGGAATTGGGTTTTTCAGCTCCAGTGGCCTCTGCATGCCCCAGAAGCTGCATTTCCTCCCAGATCCCAAGTTTCCCGGTCCTGTTCCCTCCCCTCCTCACAGTTTCTTGACATTTCCAAATTTTGAAATTTTTCACTGTTCAACTTTCCCTCAAAACTGTCAGGATTCCTCTCTTGCAAAAGCCAAACTCCCCTAAAAAGACAACATGAGTATCCTCCAATGTCACAGTATTCATAATGCTAGTCCAGCACAGCCAATTAAACGAGCTTCATCACTCTTAATTAAATTCCCCAATTCATTTATCCGTATCTGCATGCAAGTATGCATTCATATATACGTAACCACAGGCGCAACCCTAAATACACACATATGCGTCTGTGTAGGCACGCAGCCTTTTATCCTTAAATCTCTGGCTGTGTATGTAGGAGCAGGAGAAGAGGGACAAATTGCCCTTAAATTGCTTAACTTCCCCTTCACGAAAATTATTTCTGCCACGGAATGAGAGCACTCGGGGTGACTTGGTGGCTTGCTCACCATGCCGGATGTAGGATTTGGGTCTTTTTGAGGGTTTTTCGAGTGTCAGGTTCAAGTTTTGGGGGTAATTCCCCCTCTCACGACCCCGTGTCTGGGGGGTCTCTGCCCATCCCAGGGGGTTGAAGCAGCATCCTGGGCTGGAGCTGAGAGCATCCTTCACCTTTCATGGGTAAATCCTGAGCCCACAGCCCGGGGCTTAGTCCGTGCTCTTTATTCCGGTTGATTTTGCCGGGCAGAGACGGCAAATTTGCAGATTTTCGTTCAGAAAAAGCACTTTTTTATGTCACTGTCTGATAAGGGACCGCTCCAGCCCGTGGGAGGCGCCTGCCAGCGCTAAATGCGTTTTTTTTTGTTGAAATAAAGCACTTTTACTCCGCAGTTCTCTTCCCTTAGCCCAGTCCGACTGTAAAAATGAATTCGGGCAAAAAAATGAATTCGTGTGTAACACTTCCTAAATCTGCACCGTGGCATGCAACGGGGATTTTAAACTGCTCTTATTGATATCATCATTATGATTATGATTACCGACGCATTTTGCATTCAAATCTTCCAGCCTTCAAAATCCAGCCTTCAAAAACTACTTTTTATTGTTATTATTATTATTAAAGACCGCGAGAAATCCTCCCGAAATCCCGATTTTTTTCCCGGGTGCTTGGCACATCCCTGCAGCGTTGCATGAGCAAAACACCTTTGAAAAGAGGAGAAAACGCAGCAGTTTGCAGTAACCTCGGAGCAGCAGCCAAAGCATAGCTGGAAAAAGAAAGTAGAAATGGGATTTGGAACAAAAGAAAAGCAGTTTTACCGGCAAATATTTGGAGCCGAAGAGACTGATGCAGGCCAGTAACTGGCATTTATTCACTTGGCTGTCTGCAATGCCAATAGGGCTGCCTCAAGAGAATAAGAGAATAGCTGATGGTGCCCACGAGTGGCTCGGAAAATCTCCCATTTCGTGAAAAAAACACCCTCTGCAGCAGGGAGCGGCTGTGATTTTGCGCTCTCCCCCCTCGCACCTGGCTCTGTAGGCAAATCGGGAGCCGAGCTGACTTTGAAAGCTTTGCAAAATGCCAGGCAAAATGCCTCTTGCCCGCTGCTGGAGAAAAAAATATTAACAATAATAGTAATTTTTTAAAAAATATAAATCCTTCCTCCCTATTTTTCACGACATTTGCTCAAGGAAGGAAATGGAAGGAAATAGGCAGAAAAATTAACTTACTAATGATGCCCAAGCTCTAGTGTGAGTTACACTCAGAGAACATCGGTTTCTTCCACAAAAGCTATGCGCGTTTTTTATTTGAACACCCAAAGAACGGGTTCTCTAAGGCTTTTTTAGATAACGAGTCAATAGATCTGCACAGATAAAACATGTTTGATAGTAGGGATTTTTCCAAAGGTCGATCCTTCTCCCCCTGGATGTCCAGGTGCTGTTACCCGAAGTTGTGCACAGAAGAAATCGGTGGAAATTCGTCGCCGGCAGAAATTTCCCGCTGTTATTTCTCCGTCAATAGCCCTAGGAGGGCTGCAGCTCACGGGGTGCATTTACATACCATAATAAGACCTTGCGTAAGATTCAGGCAGCATGGGGCAATCATTGCACAAGCCACCAAACCACTTTCTTTCCCATCGCCAACATGCTCCCAAGAGCTGCCTGAAGTTTCCACCTCCGTTCCCGGAAAAGCCAATTAAATCCCTTATTTCTCTTCCCCCTTTGTTTCTTAATCTCTTCCCTGAATTTCTCACATGCTGACTATTTTGGAGAGATTTAGCTCCAGAATTAAATCTTTCACACCGCTTGGTTCAAGCAAACCCGGCCAGGGGACAAAAACAATCCTGCAGAGGTGGGAAGCCCAAAAGTCCCCGTGCGAGTCGCCAGGCATCATTTGAAAGGACGGATCTGTATATCCAAGGTTGGAAAGACACCACTTCTAATTAAAAAATTCTGATTATTTCATATTTATTGGAAAGGGATATCGGCACAATATTTAATCTTTTGGAAAGCAAATAAAAAGTGAAGCATCTCCGAAGGCTTCAACATCCCCTCCAGGTAGCCCCGGAAAATTTGTCGGGTTTCTCTTATTTTCGGGATAAACACAGGAGCCAAAGTGTCCACGGGATATGGACAGGAGAAAAGGACTGGAGGGGAGGGTCATAGATGTGCCTAAGCATCTGTGCGGTATATAATCAATGCCGGATATACAATAATTGCGTAGGTAGATGGATGGATGGGAAGACAGACAGACAGATGGACGGATTGATGGATGTGTCGCAGAGATTTTGCTTTTTTTTACCGAATTCCACAACGCAACCAAGGAACCTAAATCAAGCGGTGGGGATTTCACATGGATTTTCAACCCGTTTTTAGGGAAGCAAAGCCTGTATGTGGCTGCGGTTCTCCTGCCTCCAAAGAGGGGGGGTGCGGGGAAAGAGACCCCCAGAAGTCCCCCAGCAGTTTCCCCCCCGGGGGGGGCTCGTCTGTGGGGTCCCTGTCCCCGCGTGGGTCCCCGCTGCCCCGCTCGTGTCTGACAACCACAAGAGGTTGTAGCGGAAGGAGGAGACCCTAAAGGGGTTGGAGACTCTGGCCGATCACGCCAACACCCTCTTTGCCGAAATTGGACCGAATCAGGCAACAGGGGCTTCGATCTCAATAGCCCAGATCCAAAAAGGAAGCTGAAAGTGAGAAGACAAGCTTATTTTTTTTCTGTTTACCTCTCTCCCCCTTGCCCATGGCACACGCAGAGCAGGATGCATCCTCACCCCAACCCACGCTATAAAGAAACTCTATTTCTTTATTATTATTATTATTAATAATAATAATTTTTTAAACAAACCTCCGGGTTCTGCAGCACCCGGATTTCCCCAGGAGCAAAACTTTTGCCGGTCCCCGATTTAACTTTTTCTACTTTTTTCCATTCCGCTGAGCTCAGCGGACACAAGCTCGCTCCCAGACAGCCCCCCCTGCTTATTTGTTGCTGTCCCCAAGGAAGCCTCTGTTTTACGCACTTGCCATTTAATGCCGAAAAGCCCCAGGGTGACAATACAAAAAGCATGGTGTTTTTTCTTTTTTTCTCTTTCTCTCTCTCTCTCTTTTTTTTTTTTTTTTTTTTTTTTGGATTGCAAAAACACATCCTCGGGGAGGAAAAATCACGAGGAAGTTTTTTTCCACGTGTTTGGGGAATGGAAAAGCACATAGGAGCTGCGTGGGTCACTCGTGCATGCCAGAGCCTGAGAAAGCCCTGGAGGACAGGGGGCATTTTTTTTTTCCTTGCCAGTAATGGAGCAAAATCCTCTTTCCAGCCCTTCTTAACCCGGTGCAGAGGAAACACAGAAAGCCAAAGCGTTGCTGATGCTCTGAGCAGCTGAGTTGCAGAGAGGGGAGAAGGCAGCAGCTCTGCCCCGGGCTTGCCAGGGCTTTTTTAGCCCATTTTCAACCTCAAAAATCCATATCTGTGTTTCATGCTAGTAAAAGAAGAATTTCATCAGGCGGTTCTTGGCATTTAAGATAGACTCTGAGTGTTACAATGAAATTAGTATTATTAATTGCCAACAATGCTGGCACTTCTCATGGAATATAAATAGCCATACCTGAGGTGGAGGCACAGTCCTGCTCCTGGGTGCAAAACCCGGTTAATCACATCCAGCCGCGTAAAGGGCACGCAAAAAAGCAAACACGCCCATTCCACCCACAACCCGCACACGTTTTGAGGGAAAACACAGTGATTTAAACCTCTCCTTGCCAAGCTGGAGGCATGCATCGCTTTATTTCCCTCCACATTTCTTCTCCTGCAAAATTCAGCACAGCAAACAATTTTTGGAGCAGGCGGGGATCTGTGCATTTACCAAAACCGAAAATGGTTTTCAAAGAGAAGCGTTGTTTTTTTGGTTGTTGTTGTTTTTCCGTTTTCTTGCTTCTTTGCTTATTGCATACATATTTTCCCTAACTAATGCTTAATAAATCCCAGGTTTTCCATAGAAAGTTATACTTAGCTCACGATGTTGCTTGCAAACAGAGTATGCGTCGCTGTTTTTGCACTCAGTGTGAATATGTGGGCATCAATCGTGCCTATCCATCATTTATATTTCTCTATTTAATATATACTAAACCCCAGCTTGGCAAACGCAGTTCATTTAAGTCCAGCTTCTGCCTTTGGAAATGAAACTTTTCAGTGTTTTGCTTTTGAAAATGTGAATAAACTTGGCAAAGAGCTCGCCCTCGTCCCTCTCAAGCCCTCCAAGCAGCTCCAAGGGATGAAATATTTCAGGGCTTATTTGGACATCAAGTGGACCGAGAAGTAAATACTTCGGGTGGGACAAGGGGAGAAACAGCCCTGAGCACACAGCTCCCATAGAACTGGTCCTGAATAACATTTGGCAAAAGAAATAAGGTTTCTTACATTGGCCTGGTGTTATTCTCCATCCTTCGAAACGCATCTTGAGCTAATTCGGTACCAGGAGAGGGGAGCAAATAACCCCGGATCGCTGCAGTTTCGCCGCCAAAATGTGCCTCTGTGTTTTAGAGCACTTAGAAATAAAGAAAAAAATGACATTTGGACAAAAAATAAATAAATTCTCATCCGAGCGCAAGGAGCTATAAACCACCTGATTGTCCCCGGCTCGTCTCCCACTTTCTCTCTCCAAGAATATGAAGGCAAAAATGAGGAGAAGCGATAATTACGCTCTCCAGATACCAGTTTGTTGACACCAGCCGGACCAAATGGCCCCTTTCTTTTGTCAGTGCTTCAGGCGACCTCCTGTTTTAACTTGGAATTGAACTTGGACTTCCGACCAGACAGGGGCCCTAAATTCAGGCAGATATTTTATTTGTCTGTCTCCGAATCGCTGAGTCAAGCAGCACCTACTGCACCGGGCCAGCGTGGAAATAATAACAATAATTAACGGTGGGGAATTGCCAAGAGCTGGGACATTCCGCAGAGGCTGTAAAAAAAGCCCTCCTTTGCCTCAAAACGTGGTGTGGCGGCGGGATGGGGGGGAGAAAAAGGGGAGAGCCCCAAAGCGGGGGTTCAGGGGAGGCTGCGGGATTTGGGGAGCCCCTCGACAGCTGCCCGGGTCAGTGATGGGTCAGAGGAGGGGGACCTAAAGGTGTTTCTCCTTTCTGCCTCCCAGCTTTGGCATATTTTTTTGGGGAAAGAGGGAAGATAAAGATAAAACGCGGCCATAAAGCCACAGGGTGGGAGACACCGAGGTTTGCCTTTGCACACCCACCTCTGGCCCTGCCTTGGGCGAAGGGGAGTGTGTGGACTGTTTTTGTCTTCTTTTGGGGGGGATTTTTTTCCCCCCTTTTCTGGATAGTAAAATGCAAGAAAGGCAAATATCCGCAAAACACACGGAGAAGGTTTAGTACACGCACACACACCCCAAAAAAAAAAAAAAAAAAAAAAAAGACTGGGGGTCTGCTGGGGGCAGGCTCAAAGGCACCAAAAAAAAAAAATATAGAGGAAGAAGAAAAAAGGTGAAAAAGCCCGAGCTGCTGGAAGCAGGTTGCAGGAATCTGACAGGTTAGGAAGGAGAAAAGCCGGATCGTCCCTTGTCAGGCTCAGTTCCTCGTCGGACACCCCCCGAGACAGTTTTTGATCCAGCGCAGGGAGGCGGGGGGGCAGTAACCTGATCGGGGGCTTCCGTCCGCCGTGCATCGGTCCTCCCCTCTCCCCCTTTAAAAGCATTTAAATTAAATATTAGGCAGGGTTTGGGCTATTTTTTTCTTTCCTTGTTTTTTTTCCATACAAATATCTCCAATGCAGCAGAGTGGGGTGAAGAATTGGTGATAAACCCAGCGTCTGGGACAAATATAAGTCTGATGCAAAACTTGCTCTTTGAATTTTTTTGTCTTTTTTTTTTTTTTTTTTGGGTGCAATGCGTCAAGGCAGGGAAGAATGTATTTAATCCTATTTTCGTGCGCTATTTCGGGCATTGCTTTTGCAAGAATGTGTATCGGTTGCTAACGCTGGCCACAGCCCCAGCCTTGCCTGGTTGGACTAATTCAGAATGAGCTGAAACAGGGATGTCACGGGTTTGGGTTTTTTTTCTCGAGAGAGCGCCGTGGAGCAGAGCGCACGCAAAGTTTGGGAAGGCGAGTCGGCTTTGGCTTTTATTTATCCAAGGCACAATTTGAACAAAGCCTGGGAAAGCTTTCCTTGGACTCCTCTACAAGAATATGAGAATCAGAGTAATAGTTTCTTCACTAAATTGGTACTCCAGTGGGAAAATTATGTGCTGATCTCAGACTTTCTCATACCACGGGCTCTAATTTCCCTGAGGGCTCAAAAGCTAAAATTCCGCTCCTTTATTTTCCCCCAAATACATAATGGAAAAGCAGTTTGCCTTTCCAAATCTAGGTAAGGATTTCTGTGCGGGTGCACCGCGTTTTAGAGGCACTAAGCTGCTTTTTATTCCATACAATTCCTACCTTGGCCATTTTCCTTTGTATGGGACTTGCGAGTTGCCTGGAGGTGGGAGGAACCATAAATACGGTTTTCCTCCAGAAAATCGCTGGGGTATCGAGGGGAATTTCTAAATATTTCAGACAACAATGGGTGGGGAAAGAAGGGAACAAAGAGAAAGGAAATTTAAATAAATAAATAAATAAATAAGATGAAGAATACCCATGTGCCACAGATATGCGCTGAATTATTTTCTTCTATCCCCACACTGAAATAAAAGATTTGTCTTTTTTCTTTATTCTCATCTAGGCCTTTTTATTTTATTTTTTTCCTCCTCCAGGGTATGAGGATAATAAAAAGGGATTTTATAATAAAATTCCTCAGTTGGTGAATTTTATTTTAGGTGAGAATTCCCTGGCCTGGAGATGCAATGCCTGACTTGGAGCCGTGTTACATGAGCACGTTTGTGCTCTCTAGGTGTTTGGGCACAAGCACACACATCAGGATTTCCAGGGGAACTGTTACCTTCACGCGTTTGGGGCAGAAATCCATCTTTTTATGAGTTTGCCTTGAGTATCTACAAATCAAATTAGGTGTTAACAACCACAATATATTGAAAAATTCAAGTTCTCCGGCTGCAAACATGCATTCACCTGCAAGACTATGTTCAGAGCTGAATTTCCGTGGTTTGTTTTGTTTTGCAGGGGAGAGTGATAGTAAAGAAAAGGGCTAATTTAAAGGCTAGAGGATAAAAAAGTGCCCTAAAACCCACCGGCTAACGCATTGGAGATAAGGTAAAGAGCCAACTTGCAGTTTTGCAAAGCAGAACCCAGCCGGACACGGCAAGGATGTCATTTCTTTTCCCATGGACTCGGAGGTGAATCTGTTTCCCTCTTCCATTCCAGAGCTGGAATAAAAATAAAGAAATTAATACCGAGTTTCGTCCAGGATCTGCCAAACCCATGCGTGTCTTCATCAGAGGGAAATTCAGCCTCTTTCTTTTCGGAACCCGCTTGTAGACGGAGAGGGAACCGCTCCCCTCAGAAAAATCCATATAAAACGTTCTCCGGCACAATCTGCGAGCCTAGAGCCGGGATAAGGATGAGAAGAAGGAATTTACAAGTCAATATTTTTTGATATTGCTATATCTTTCCCTCTTAGTTCTCAAATTAAAAATAAAAAAATAAAAAATCCTGAAAACGTGATGCTGCCGTGCTGGTGGGTGAGCGACGCATGCTCTTCCATTCCTCTGGCATTTTCTAAAAAGCACAAGCAGAGGAATATTATATTTTGAAGAAAAGCTTGGAAAAAAAAAAAGAAAAAAAAAAACACCATAAAACAAACCAACCCAAAGAACGGGTCTCACATCTGCTCTTATTTCTAATTGCTCCTTCCCCTCTTCCAATTTTTTATTTATGGGTACCACTCTCCTAAGCGGTTCCACATTTTCCTAAGTGTAAACATCCCTGGGCTGCTTTGGGTTCATTAACCAGCTCCACCGCTCGGCCTCGCCGGGACAGCAGCCCTCTTAAACCGGGGGAGATGGGAAATTAAAAGAAAGGCTGAAAAATATATTTTTTTTTCTTTTTTTTTTTTCAATAAGACCCTGTTTTTCGGCGCTGAGAGGCAGAGGATTGCTTTCAACGGGGTTCCCGACCTTCCTCCTCCTCCCTCCCCAGCCAGAGACCCTTCCCCAGGAAACCATCGCTTTAAAAGTGATTTTTCTCCCCTCTTGCCACTAGGAAAGAGCTTTTCCTCTTGTTCCCCCCCCCTAATTTTCGGCGTGCAACCCGCGAAGCGGCCCAACTGAACAATTCAGCCTTAATTAAACCTATATTTCACCGGCATGCGAATGGGAAATACCCTCACACAGACCTGGAAAAGGAGCTGACCGCTACGTTTTCCCTTTCCCCCCTCGCCTGCCTTCCCGAAGGCTCCCACCTTGGCTGCTGCACGGCTCCGAACCGCCCCGGCTGCTCCGCACCGCGCTGAGCTGCGCCTCTAATTAGGCTTATCATAAATCTTAACATTTTTAGCATTTAATCCCCTTCCCACGCTGCGCGGATAGGACATATGCTACGAAATGTTAACTACTTCATAAAATTACCCGCTTCGGAAAAGAGCAGCCGCGCTGCTCGGGAGGGGAAGGGTTTTTTTGGGGGGGAGCGGGCCCCGACGGGGCGGACGAGCCGCCACCCGGCTTTAATTTAAGCAGAGTTTTTCGCTCTGCTCTCTCCATCACCCCTCCGAGCCATGTGTTCCTTGGCTGGGGAGGGTGGGGGGAGACTTTTCTTTGGTGATTTCTGGACGAAATCAAATTATTTTGTGGAATTCAAAGGATGCGAGCACTCAGACAGCTGGATTTTTTATTTTATATATATATATATAATTTCCCATGGCCAGCGCAGCCTTTTTGAATTACGGTTTTAAACCCGGGTGGGAGCCCGTGGAAGGTGTCCCCGGTCCGCAGCTCCCGGTGTCCTGCGGCCGCTTCCCCGGCTCTCCTGGGGCCCCGCTCTGGCTCCTTTCGCCTTGAACTTGGACTTTGACGGCTCCTGGGGACTTCGGGCTGCCGAAAATCCCTCCTCGACGGCTCCGAGCGGGGCAGGTTAATTGAGAACACGTCTTGGTCCTTTTAGAGGCCGGGAACTCCCCGCCTCTAGGATCTGGGGGAGTTGGTATTTTGGGGGTATTTTCCGGCTTTTAATTTTAGTGGGAGAGTGAACCTGGAAGCGAGGCGCCCTGGAAGAGAGGTATTACCCCAAAAAACAGCAGCACGGAGGGGGGTTTAGAGTTTATGGGGACACGCAGAATGGGGATGTCCTGCGTGGGAGGAAGGGGAGCGCACCCCAAGGGGGGCGACAAGAACAGGCGGGGGCCACCTGGGGTCCCCACGGGGCACTCTGCTCTCGACGTCACCCCCCCGGTGACATAATTTTGGGGGGAAAACACAGCGCAGGCGAAGATCACCTCGCCCGTATGGGCTGGGACACTAAATTTCTAAATAAATCTCTATATCTTTCCTCTCTGTCTATTTTTTGGGGTGTTGACGATCTTCCAGCATCCTTAATAAATCCTCCCCTAAGGGTTCCCCGACAGCTGCGAGCCCCCGCCGACCCCTCCTCCCTTTCCCCATCTTTCCCCGCCAGCAACCTGCGATATTTCTATTTTTTCCCCCCAATTCTATCGCATCCAGCCCGGAGCCTGGCCCTGTTTTACGAACTGAGTCGGTTTTTTACAAACGCTCACAAATCAGCCCGGACCAACAACAGATCCCCCCCCTCCGACACCCCCCCTCTTTGTCCCTACCCACTGAAATATTTATCACCGGACTATGAAACATTAATAACGCCGTTTCCCACCATCGCTCACCCCCCCCCCCCCCCGATTCCTGAACGGAGAAAAAGAAAAAAGAAAAAATATTTCGGATTCTGGCAGGAAAATGGGGGGGGAGGAGGCTTTGCTTTTTTCTTTGGGTGCGTGGGGGGCACAAAGCACCTTGCGATGAACTATCAGCAACAGGTTCAACCCCAAAAAGGGTAGGGGGGACCATTTTTGTGCGCCCCCTCGAAGCGTGGTGTGTGGGGGGGGTATTATTCTGCCCCCCCACCCCACCCTCCCTAAGACATGGCTGGGGGCATCCTTCCCCCACCCCCGAAATACGGCGGGGGGAACCTTTCTGCCCTCCCCCTCGGAATACCGCGGAGGGAAATATCCTCCCCCACCCGAAATAAGGGCGGGGGGAGTCCGTTGCCCCCCCCCACAAAAAAAAAAAAAAAGCAAAACACAGCAGGGAAAATCATGCCTATCGCGGGGGGGGGGTATATTTGGGGCTGTGTGGGGGCACCCCGTTGCGCACAACCTGCGACCCCTGGCTGGGGGCGGGGGGGGGGGGGGGACGGGGTCGAACGACCCCTCCCCGAGGGCGGCCACGCGGGGGTGGGGTGTAGCGGGGGGGGGGCGGGCGGCCCCCCCACGAGCGGCCACGCGTGGCGCTTTGTGCCGGCCGCCAGCCCCGACGGGGCGGGCACCTCCTTTAAGTGGTTTGGCGGGGGGGGGGGAAGGAAAAAAAAGGGGGGGAGGGAAAAGGGGGGGGGGGAGGAGAAGGGGGGGGAATATGGGGGGAAAAAGGGGGGGGGGGACAGGGTCCGGCGTCCAATCAGCGGCCTCCCCCCCCCCCCCTCCCGTCGGTGCGGCGGGGTGACGTGGGCGGCGCGGCGGGGGCACGGCGGGGCGGGCTTGGGGAGGGGGGGGGACGAAAAAAGGGGGGGCAGAAGGAGGAGGGGGGGGCGTGGCCGCGGCGGATTTCTTAATGGAGCGGCGGCGGCGCGGCGGCGGCGCATGCGCGCGCGGCTCCGATATGTTGGGGGGGTCGCGGGGCGGCGGGGCGCGGCGCGGAGCTTCCCCCGACGGCGGCGGCGGCCACGGCGGCGGCGGCGGCGGCGGCGGCCACGGGAGCGGTGGCGGCGGAGGCGGGAGGAGCAGCTCGGCATGACATGACGGCGCCGCTCGGCCTCCCCCCGCGCTGGCCCGACGGCCTGGCCTGCCGCTGCGAGGAAGCCCCGCGGGAGAAAAACCGCATGGAGGGCTTGGGGCACTGCCGGGAGGTGTTGCCCCCCCCGCCGCCGCCGCCGCCGGGGCTCGCCGTGCCCCCCGCGCCGCCGCCGCCGCCGCAGGGAGCGGCGTACGCCGAGCTGGCGGCCGCCGAGCCCCCCCGGCAGTGCCCGTCGGGGGCGGCATCCAGCGCGGCGCTGGGCTACGGGTACCCCTTCGGGGGCGGCTACTACGGCTGCCGCTTGTCCCACTCGCACGGCGTCAACCTGCAGCAGAAAACCTGCGCCTACCACCCCGGGGAAAAGTACCCCGAGGCCGGCGGGCCGCTGCCCGGCGAGGAGCTGCCGTCGAGGGCCAAGGAATTCGCCTTTTACCCCGGCTTCGCCAGCTCCTACCAGCCGGTCCCCGGTTATTTGGACGTGTCGGTGGTCCCGGGGCTGGGCGGCCACGCGGAGCCGCGGCACGACGCTTTGCTTCCCATGGAAGGTTACCAGCACTGGGCTCTTTCTAATGGCTGGGACGGCCAAATGTACTGCTCCAAAGAGCAATCGCAGTCTGCACACCTCTGGAAATCACCTTTCCCAGGTAGGCTGCGCTGGGAGCCGGCGTGTCGGAGGTGTGCGTGTGCGCGGCTGAGTGTGCACCCGGAGACACGGACGTGTATGCCTGTATATATAATTAAAGGGAAAGAAATGGCTCTGGAATGCCTCCCGTGCAAGGCAATGTGTATGAACATGCATGGGAAAGAAGGTGAAGCAATCATTTCTGAATCAAAATACACGCCGTGAGCTTGCTTGGAAAGTAACTTTGCCGCTTAATTCTTCCCTTTCTTCTCTCCTCCCTCTTGTTGCCTCACCTAAGCGCGTCTTTAGGTGCTTTTCTCTTCATTTTCTTCTTTAATTGCAGAATGCTGAAAAAGGGAAAAAAAAAATCCCCCCAAATCCTTTTGTAGTGGCTCAGCTGAATGAGAAGTGTCGAGAGCTGGGACAGTAAATCATATCACAATTACGCACAATTATAGGAATAGGTGTCAAGTGACAAATGAATCTGTTGCGAGGGAAAGGAGCGAGGCAGGGGGGGAAACAGGGGGGGCGCTTCTCTGCCAGGTCAGGGATGCTCCTGACAGCCCCAACCCTTCTCGGAGCATCTTTTAGCCAAGCTTTTAGCCCCGCTGCCGTCCCTCCACGCTTCGTGCCCCGACGGGGAGGAAGATGATGATGAGTGCTTCCTCCCAGCGCCTCGCCCCAGCCCCCCCTAGCCCCCCAGTCCCACGGCTGGGAAGAAGACAGATGCAGGAGCCAGGAGGGAAAATAACCGCAGTAAGGTGTGGGGAAAACCCTACAGCTCCATGTGTCTCGGATGGAGGGCAGGGACGGTTCTTGTGAGTCCCCCCCCGGCAGATAAAACGGGGGGGCCATCGCTTTATTTGTTTTGTTTCTTTGGGACAAAGAAGGATGGAGGAATGGGCTTTCCCCGCAGATTTTCGTGGGGAAGGGGAGATATGGCGATGCATTTGGCATGGGAGAAATAAGGTGTTTTTAACTGTATGATGGGTACATTTTTTTTTTTTTGAGGGGGGGGGCTCCCATTCACGCTGTGTTTGGGCGCTGCCGTCCCCCCTGCTTTCCCTCCCCATCGCCTGTATCCTTACAGACCCCCCAGCGAGGGAGATTTCTGCCCCCTTCACGGGCCTCGGCGGCATCCCCAGCACCCCACATCTCCAACCCCATAGCGCATGGCCCCCCAGGTGCTGGGGGACTCCGGCATTAACTCATGCCAGCCATAACCGGGGCTCTGATGCCTGCGAGGAGAGCTCGGCTCCATGCTCCCGCTCCATCCAGCCGGGTGACACCTTCCCTGCAGGGACCCTCGTCACCCAGGTTACCCCCGCACCATGGCAGTGTGCTGGGAAGGGGCTGGGACCGCCCGAAAATGGGAGAAAAGCTTGGGGGAGCTTCCCCCCCCCCCCCCAAGTAACCACATGGCAAGAGCGAAGGTGCTGCCCGCATCCTTGCTGAATCCATCCCCAATAGCCCCTTTGCAAAGCACGGAGCGTCTCACCCCAGGCAAAAGCTACTGGAGAGGGAATCTGGGTGGGGGGATTTTTGCTGAATTTGCCCCCCCCCACCTCCCCTGAGAAGCTTCCCTGTCCGCACCAAGACGGCGGGAGCGGCTGGGGTGCGGGGATGCACTTGTCTCTGCACCGGGCTCGGGGTTTGTGGGTGCACATCTGCGAGGTTCCCCGATAAACCTGATGCAGGCTGCTGGGGGAGAAAGGGGAAGGAAAGAAAATAAAAGGAAGGAAGGAAACAGAGGGGAAGCTCCGGACGTTGTCTGAAATATAAATGCTTGGAAGGGCCCTTTGACTGTGTGCATTGGTCTGTGGGTTGACTTGCTGCTCTGTGTTTATCAGTGTGGACAGTGTCGCCAAGAAAAACAGCCCTTCCCCAAGTGCATTATTAATATTATGTTGTTATTATTGCTGTTATTATTATTGTAGTACTTCCATTCCCCTCGCTGGATGCATTCTCCGCCTGTCTTGTCTCTCTTCCCTTTCTTCCCCTTCTCTTCCCCTTCCTCCACACTCTCTGTCCTCCTGTATCCTCCTTTCCCCCCCTTCTTTCTTTCCCCAACGTGCAGAAATCCCCATCCCACGCACCGGGATGAAGTAACCTCACCTATTCCCCTCTCGCCTTTTTTTTTTCTTTCCTTTTTTTTTTTTTTAATTATTTTTGTTACAGACGTGGTCCCCCTGCAACCCGAAGTCAGCAGTTATCGGAGGGGGCGAAAGAAGAGGGTCCCTTACACCAAAATCCAACTGAAGGAGTTGGAGAAGGAGTACGCGGCCAGCAAATTCATCACCAAAGAGAAGCGGAGGAGGATTTCGGCCACCACCAACCTGTCCGAGCGCCAAGTGACTATCTGGTTCCAGAACCGGAGGGTCAAGGAGAAGAAGGTGGTGAGCAAATCCAAGACAGCACACCTCCACACGACCTGACAGAGGAAGCTTTGCAGGGAGGGCGAGGAAAGGAAGCAAGAAGCGTAAATATTTATCTGGTAGCTTTTATGATAACATCATCGGGACTCTGCTGATTCGAATTCATTATTTAAAAACCGACATTAAAAAATGCACACACACACGCCCCCAAACACTGAACGCATCTTTGATTTATCCCTCTGTCCCGTTCTGACTGTGAATACCCAATTTTTGCTCTGAGAAATCCATCGATAAGGTTAAACTGTGTATATTTTTTAAAAATATAAGCTATGAGTGTAGCTATGTTAAAGGAGAGATGAACTCTGAATGTCGCCCTGTACCGCTGTATAGTCTGATCCCATCGCCACTGACCGGTCTTTCATATCTCGGGCCATTTCACCCACCGATGTAAAATGTATGGAGAACCTATGGCAAAGTTGCATCAGCTTCTTTTTTTCTCGGCACTAGGGACCGAAAATAAGAGATAAGGCTGCTACTGTGGGAAGAGAACCATTGCTCGGTATCACGTAACAATCCCAAACGCTGATTTAGGTCCTACATGGAAGTGAGTTGCTGTACAATACTATTTTTGGTATGTTCTCTTGAGGGTTTCTATATCTCTGCCATAAAACTGGAATGCCTGTTCTCCACTGACAAGATGGAAAATGCACAATATTGTCTTTGGGGTTTGTTTCTTTCCCTCTCTAAACCGACTAACTATCGACAGTGTTCTTTGGATATGTAAAAGCATCACTTTTTTTAATGTCTTGTATATGTATATAATATTGTGGTGTCCAGATGATATGTACCGACTGCAGATGACATTTCTTAAAAATAAATATCTTTTTTTTTTGTTGTTTTGCCTCGAGGAGAGGCTCTCCGCCACCTCGTTGTGCACCTCTTTGTAGTCCCTCGCCTTTCCCACCCCTCCTTCCAGCCGCCGCAAGCGCAGCCCGGACAGGAACCTCCGCGGAGAAGCGATGAGAAAACGGAGGCAATCCGGCAAATTTGGGCAGAAAACGCTTCATCAGGGGCTCCCCGTAAGCGGGAGGAGGATGCGAGGGGCAGATGAGTGTCCCCAAAGCGGGCTGTCCCCAGAGGGAGTAAAAAATGGAGCAAATAAACCCGCGGAGACTGAGCCAATTAAGTGTCTTATTTATTTATTTATTTTCATTTCTTTCTTTTTTTCTTTCTCTCTTTTTGTTTTTTCTTTTTCTTTTGTCCTTATTTTCCTCCGCTCCGCAATTATCCCGGGTGAAAACGCGATGACTTTCCGGAGACGCTGCTAATCTCTTTAAATCTCCGCGTGTGAGAGGGCTCTGGCTCAAAGGATGCGTTTCGCTAAACCTGTTTGACTCAGCTCCGGCCCCAGATAAAAATCTCGCAACCTGCCCTCGCCCCGCGGAGCCGGCTCCGCACCCGCGGAGTTTGCGCGGCCCCGAGCCGGCCGGGCGGCTCCGACAGAAATACGAGAGAGGAAATTGTTTCCATAGGCGGATTACAATCTACCTTAATATCTGCTAGATTTAATCACCTCGTTAAATGATCAAAAGGGGAGGGGGGAGAAAAAGGCTTTTAAAGGGATGTAACCTAAAACAATGTTATTGCGGCTGAAATTTGCATTGGATGTGTGCTTATATTTATATGAAGGGGAAGATGGAGCGGGCACAAGCGATGTAAAGCTACATGGAAAAAAAATAGCATTGGTGCCTACGCAAATGGGTGCGTAGATGCACTAGGTGTTCAAGCTGATATGCATGAGTACATACAAATATATATATACATTTATACAAGGGTATGTAATGGTGTGTGCATTTAATCTTATATGTCCATTTCTTTAAATGATCTGGAAGTCGGTGTGCATATATACTATATATCTATATATATGTTACATGTATGTATGCAGGGCATGATGGTGTGTGTATAATTTATATTAGTCTGGGTATTAAAGCAATCTATGTATCTCTGTATATAGATATATGACATGATATGGCCCATGTAACAGTTTGTCTATACTGTATATATGAATTTATATATATATGTGCAAGTGCACCCTTCTATATTATTATATGAAGTGGTGGGTAGATCCTATGTATGTTATATATATAAATTTATATATACTTATGCAAGTGCATCCCTTTATTATTACACAAAGCGGTGTGGGGATCTCATTCTGTGCCTGTACCGGTGTGTTTAAGATGGTACGTGTGCACGTGTGGGTGTACATATAGCTTTATAAATGCATATAAAAGACAGATACCCGGGGGGGGTGTATGCAAAATAATAATGGTGCAGCGCAGCGACAAAGCTCCCTATGAGCCCACATCGCCAACACCACTACCGGGAAAGCCCCTTCTGTGTTGGGATGTTTCCCGGAGTGATCCCAAAACTCGGGAAAGGTGGAACACTGCTTTGCCTTGCACCGGGAATGGGGTGAAGCGGGGGCTGGCAAAAAAAGGGGGATTTTCCCCAGAATTTATGTCCCCGCGCTCCCTAATTTCTCCGAGTAAGCACTTGGTAAGCGGGGAAACTCGAGGGGTTCTTGCATTTATTTTTGGAGTACGAGAGCTTCGCTGGTCTGGAAGCACGGGCAGAAATTTTCATTCTCATTTTATTATTCTTACTTTTAAAGACTCTCGGCTCGGAAACGTTGCAATACCTTGAGAAACCCATCGCCGCTGCTCTCGTGGGCTTGGGTCATGTTGTGAATCCTGCTCTGCGCCGCATGGGCGTTAGAGCCAAGAAAATATTTGTTCTGGGTGTTAAAAAAAAAAAAAAAAAAAAAAGGCTCACCCTCTTGCTGTGTGTGCAGACACTGAAACGCTGAAATGCAACTCCAGACAAGTCCAAATCCGACATCCCGACAGCGAGAGTGCTGCTCGCTGCCTCTCTTCTTGCTTATTCTACCTGAATATTGCCAGAGCTGGGAAAAGTGTGTGAAACCGAAGTTATTGAGCGGGGGTTGTTGGAGGGAACGAGGGCGTACTGATAAACATATTTTTCAGCCCGAACTGAGTCCAACTTATTCACGGCTATTTGGGACCAAGTTTCCAATTCTGGAAATTTTGTTCCGATATGGTTTCATTTCGGGGGGAGCGCTCTCGGTGTGTCGGTCGGTGTGTCGGTCGTTCTTTGAAATTGCGTGGGAGGATTTAAAAAAAAAAAAAGTAAACGCAAGCAAAAACAAAGAAGACAGAAGAAATACATTTATTACACTTTAGGGCACGTAGGGCTTTTGACGGTCTTGGCTGGCAAATACTGGCGAGACCATGAAACCAGGTGCTCCCAGAAATTTCCCACATTTCCCCCGATATTTTAAAATATCCGCTATTTTGGGGTCGCTCGACCCCTCCATCCTCCATCCCGGCTGTGCCGGGAGCCGGGAAGGCTCACGGATGGATGTGGGCGCTGGAGAGGAGCCGGTTGTGATTTGGGGGGGCACAGACCACGCGAAGTCACCCCCAGGCAAGCGGGACCCCGTCCCTGACGTGCTCGGGCCCATGAGATTTGACCCCCCGTGTGGGGCTGGGTCTCCCCCGGCCGTCGGGGTTGGGGTCTGGTGGGGATGGCGGCGAGGAGAGGTCAGGATTGGACCCGCGGGTCTCGGCACGGGCACCCTGTGCCTCTACACGCTGCAGAGGATCCCGCCGCCTGCTTCGTCCCTTTAATCCCGGTGTTTTGGGTGAGAAATAGTTTTTTTCCGGGCTGGTCGGACAATATAACACCACCGCTTAATTTCTGACATTGGTCCTCCCTAAACCTGCACACGGGTGAGTTGGGTTTGGGGTTTTTTGGAAGGGTTGTTTTTTTGTTTATTTGTTTGCTTAAAGAAGGGCAAAATATAATCCCCGAAGCGAGTCATTTGTCCATCCTCTATGCAGGAGCTTTGGAAGAGGCACTTGTCTAGGGAAGAAATTCAAACCTAAACCTGCGCAAAAGCGCACGCAAATCCCCAACCCCGAGAGCCAGCTCCTCACTTCCCCGCTCAACTTCCGCGGGCGCGGACGGCGAGTTCCGCTGGTTGTGTGCCCCAAGAAGACCAATCCAATGGGTTTCTACCTTTCCTCGCTTATTTTTTCACATTCCCGTTAGGAAATCGCATGGGGGATCGCTTGCGCCCCTTTCTCGTCCCCATTTATCTATTTACGCATTTCGCTCTGCCCGTCGTTCGCCGGGTATTAGGTCAGCAAGCCGTGACGTCACTCCTGTATTACCCTTGACCGTGACTAGGCGTTGTTTGACCTTGACATCATGAGCCGTGGGCATAATAAGCGAGGGGACCCTCACCCTTGATCTTCTCGTCCCCAGCCACCCCAAGCAGCTCCCGCTCCTGTTTACAGATAAACAAGGTGTTATTTGGAGTCTAGACAGACGGTCTAATGGCCAACAATAAAGCCCTGAAAAGGAAGTTTCCCAAGTTTAGCCTTTTCTTCCCTTTGTACCGTGGACTTTGAATAACTTCCCAACCGCAGCCTTTATGGTAAAATCCCGAACAAGGGATTTCCCTCTTCCTTCATTTTTTTCTTTCTTTCTTTTTTTTTTTTCCCTAACTTTTTCAATTTTTCCATTTTTTTCAACTCATTCACTTTTACATATATATATATACATTTTTTTCCAAATGCTTCCTTAAAGAATAACTTCCTAATCCAGAAGGGGAATTCTGCTCCCGCAGCCCCGTGCTCAGTGCAGAGGTGAGTATAATCCTTGCTAGCTTGCTGGTTAACTTGCTATTTGTTTGGGAAGCGCTTGGTCTTGAAAAGGACTCTTTTTCTGCAGCAAAAGAGAAGAGACTTCTGAAGGCTTTGCCAAGAAATTATTTCCTAAGCCACTGACAGCCAACACGGTGTGTGTGTGCACGCACATCCCACAAACTCCTACAGCACTGTTGGTTCCTGGCTTATAAAAATGCCTCTGCCTACGTGGTTCAGCACACTACCGACGGCTTTGGAAGCCCTCGTGTTTATGGGTATTTAAGAATTATATGCAGCAAAATGTCGTGTCTCCTGTCGCCTCCACTTCGGGAGCAAGCTGCTGCCTCGCAGGGAGCTCAGCTGGTTCAGACCACAGTTGGACCAGCCGTGGGTTTAATAAACTGCCTTTCCTCCCTACCACTTTCTCTTCCTTTACAAGGAACATTAAATAAGTGAGATCACGCTTTTCAGGCTCTCCAATGGAGATTTGTTCAAGAGTCGTGAATTCTAGACCATTAACTGGTTTGTTGTTACAGTTCTTGGGGGGGTTCAGCCCTCCAAGGGGTTACAGTAAGAAACGCCAGCTCTCACCCAAAGCAGAGCTACGGACAAAGCAAACTTCCCTGAAGTTGGGGCTAAACCTTTGCCTTACAAAGGATGCAGGCATCAGTTTACATTAGTCTAATAGGAGGAGAAGATCCTCTGCTGGCAAAGCTAGGGAAAATATAATGATATTCAGGCATTTAACTATTCCGTGCACCGAGGAGAGACTGAAGCGGGAGGTTTCGCAAGCCTGGGACCTGCCTCCCTTAAAACTGAAAGCTGCCCCAGATGATTTGTATATTGAATGAGCTAAAGTGTCGTAGACATTTTTATTCGCATACATTTACCGGTTTTCCACGTTGCAATTTTTTGCCCAGCTCCTACACATTCGATTTTACTACCCTCTCTCTCCATGTACGTCTATGCAGATAAATATATAAGCGGTCTTGTACGCTTATATGTCTATAGGTTGTCTATGGACATACATTTTCCGCATCAGGAAAAGTAGCTGGGGCAGGTTTCAATGATATATAGCTTGCCCAAAATAACAGTTCTGCGGGCTTTCCAAAGCCTGTCTCTATTTTATTCCCCGTGTCATGTATCTATATATTTATTCTAAATACTTCCTTTTTGACCCTGGCAGCTAACTTCTTGTTCGAGTCACCACAACTCCTTACAACTCCCAGCCTATTTGCGGCGAAATTCAGTTAAGCAGAAAAGCTGAGCCAGGACGGGTTCTGTATTTTCCAACCTGCACACGCGCAAGCAAACGTTTCTTTTTTTTTTTTTTATTATTTTTATTTTTTAATTTTCCAGGGAGGAAGATGCAGTATATATGTTGCAGATTTTTGCCTTATAGGAGGGTTAAATTTCATGGTCTTTTCTGGTAGAAAACTGGAAGTGGGGTTAGGTCTTTCCCATTTGAAACGTGAAGATTTTGCTGTGGGCATTAGGCAGGAGCCATTTCTATTGATTTTTATTTGTATTTATTTTTTCTTTCTTTCTTTAAGAAACAAGGTTGGAGAGGTGGGAGAGAAAGAGTCTGCTCAAGTGGTAGTCTTGAGTCGAGCTCAGCCTTGCGGGCTGCGCAGGGGGAAGATGCAATGCGGGAGGCGGGGAAGGGAAGATTTTATTTCTCACGCTTGGTAAAGAGGGGATGAAATGGTGCAAAAAGGGCAGACGAGGAAGGAGCGCAGGGACAGATCCCCCAAACCAGCCACAGGGCAAAACACAGCAAAGTCAGCCCCAAACTTGGGGTTGTTTCCCCCGGGCTCTTCTCTGCAATGACTGATGCTCATCCGAGACAGTCATTAGCATAAGATGTCGATCCTATTTACTACACTAGACAGTGACCTTGAACTGAGACGTTGCAATCTTGCTTTTGCAGCCTCTTTTTCCTCTCCTCTTTTTCGGGGGCTGTTCTCCCGGCTCCCACAGGCACGGAGCGTTCCCCGGCTTCTTCCCACGAGCATTTCCCGAAAGCTGCGTGTTGGACATGGAGAGGCGGAGAAAATAAACCCTTCGTCAGGATTATTAAATATCTGCCTCTACAAGGACTCTACCTGAAAATGGGCTTTCCTGCAAACGGGGAAAGGTTCCGAGATTTCTAGTTGGGCTGGGCAACTTTTTGGGGGGAGGAACACCGCGGAAAAAAAAGATGAAAAAAAAGGAGGGGGGTTGCTCAAAGCAACATGAGGTAGAAATCGGGATATATTTTTGGAGCCGGCGCTCGGGGTGGGTTGTGCACGAATGAGGCTGCCTAAGCAGCAGTGCCAGTGCCCCAAGCAGGAGGACTCGGCTCAGGCTTTCTTTTTTAAGCACTGCTCAGTTTGCGTTGAGTATTTGAAAAGCCCAAGCGCTCAACCTGAACTGGGAAATGCATTTTTAATGGGGAAGAAATTCCCAGGGAAATACGGCAGCTTTGCTCAGGAGTCCTTAGGATTCTTTTTCCCCCCCTCCTTGGACCTGCTGTCTGGTTGCAGCAGGAGCAGCGCTGAGCCCTGTTCCCGCTGGAGCCGAAGGCCACCAAGAGCAGGGACCTCCGCTCCACGCCGTGCATCGCTTAATCCATTTCTAGGCACGGCTGTAGCATTTCTAGGCTCTCCGAAAAATAAACATAAGAGGGAACCGGGGGTGCTTTTCTCCCTCTGCCTTGCTGTGATGCCCACGCTAACAATATCCCTTCCCGCAGGACTCAGCGCGCAGTTTGTGGTTCACTTGCTCCGCAGCTCAGCCCTGCAGCCGCCTCCCGAAATGTTTCTTTGGAGGTACCATCAGATTTTTTATTTTACTTTTTTTTTTTTTCCACCCTGCAAAAATCAGATTGAATATAGAGGAAAAGCCCCAAATACGCCGAGACTCCTATGAAGCGAAAATGGACTTTTCCATGGTCCGGTGGAGAACAAAGCCGTACAGCACCCGGGCACGTCTTATATGGGGAATTTTGCAAAGCAAGAGCATGGTAGAGGAAGGGTTTTCTTTAAAAAACAGCAAACAAAGCCAATTCATATGGCAACCTACGGGGATCACGTGCTCATTTTTATATAAACTATTCCCCTCCACGGTTGCCCAGTGTTGCGAGCGCTTCTTCTGCACTGAGACGACACTCTTGGAGAAATTGCAAGCAGCTTTTGCACTTATACCTGCAGGGAGAAAAATTCCTTGGCAAGGTTTAAAAAAAAAAAAAGTGCTAAACTTTCATTCTAGCAAAATATTTCTAGTAGTCGTATTTCTTCCTTCACAGGCAAAGCGTGTAGGAAGGTATGCACGTATCTCTGCAAGGTATGTATGTAGCGTATCCATAGATGTGCCAGGGAGAAAGAGAGATGGGAAACATGGAAAATAGGTTTTTCACCTTCAGGAGCTGTCCATGGAATACGAAAAAGCAGCTAAAGGAGTTATTTTATTGGCACCTGATTTTTCTACAGGGCTGGGAGGGGGCTGAGCAGAAGCCCCAGTGTTCTGCCAGAGGAGGAGGGTGAAGCGGGAAAAATGATGTTATGCTGGAGGAATATCTCAAATATTGGAGGGGGGAGGATGTTTGCTGTCTGGAAAGGCACCAGCTGGGGAGGTACGGCTGAACCAGCCCGGCTCAGCCTCCGCGGAGCGCCTCCGCTCCCGCGCAGCGGTTTTACCTATACAGGAATATTTACGGTACTTCGCAGAGGCAACCTGGCAAGGGAGCGCTTGGGAGTTGCTTAAGGCAGGGAGGAATGCAAAGCCATGCAAAAATAAAGCGAACGGGGTGGGCATTTTGGTTTAAAAAAAAAGGGGGGGGGGGAGGGGGAAAATGGGCATAAGACCAAAAAATAAAAAATAAAAGGAGGGAAATAACACCCCCAAAAAGCATAAAGCACCATCAAATGTCTTTGCGTTTTCCCGATTCCGGGTTTCCATACAATACACCTTTTGCAGTATTTTTTTTTTCTTCCCTCCAACGTGTTTATTTTGCAGTGAAAGAAGCCAGTATTGATTTTTTTTTCCCCACTCCCTTGTGTTCCTGTGCAGAAGCTCTTTTCAGTATGACCAGGAGAAGACGATGGGTGGGAGGGAAGAAGAGCTCTGTAGTGTTACGAGGACAGAATATATTGCTATAAGGTGGCGAGGAACCAGATACGTGTGTGTGCGTGTGTGTGTGTACCTATATTTCCAGGGGTGGGGACCCGAGCGGCGTGGGGGTTGGGGAGAATTCTCATTTTTGTTCTTTCTCCTTTTAGGAGAAGGCAAAAGAAATAAGAAAAGAGCACATATTCTGCATGCGTGTGCGTCTTCCTGCGTGTGGAATATATACCGGGTAAATTAAGGCTATATACAGTCCTGTTCTTCTGTCTTGCTTTAGTCGACACAGATCATTAATAAAAGCGATTGAGGATTGTTAAAAATCTTCCAGCCTTTCTTGAGAGGCTGCAGCCTAGGAAGAGGCTGCGTTTCCCCAGTCCACGACAAAGCCACCCGGTCTTAGAGGAGGGAAAAATGATAATTAAAAAAAAAAAAAAAAAGGCAGAAGAGTCGAAAAGGTCTCAGATAGCCTCCAAGGCTCCCATCCCACCGCGCGTAAATATGAGCCTGTTGCGGGCACGATCATTCGTCTCCTTAAAAAGCCTGTAAACTTTATATGACACAATATCTAATAGTAATTTATTGGGGAGATATTGTAAATTCGAACTGTTTTAGTTAATAAAGGAGCTAATTAATGAGAATCCGTCTCGCTTTTGCAGCTGGTAGAGGGCCCCGAAGTGCCGCCGGGGGAGGGGTGCATTTTTGGGGCAAAACCATCGCCTATCGATTATTTTATGCTAAATATGACATTTTAGGGTGTCTCGCATTTCTCAAGCCAGCGCTGGGAGCCGTTGCCTTTTTTTTTTTTTTTTTAATAAAATGCTTTATGGGATTTTTTATGATTTTTTATGATTGGGGGGTGAAGAGGGGCCGGGGGGGGGGGGAGAAAAGGCGTAAAAAGGCGGAACTTGCTGTTGTGTTTTGTCTCGGCTGCCAGGGGAGGGGAGGGCCCCCCCTCCCTCCCAGCGCAATTTGGGGCTCACGTGACCCCCCCGGACCAATGGGGCCGAGCCGTCGGTTTAACTATGTTTAATGTCAGATAGCAATAAAGTAGAAGCTTTCGGTCAGGCCCGCGGAAATGGGCGAGCACAACCTCCTTAATCCCGGCTTTGTGGGACCTCTGGTGAACATCCACACGGGAGACACCTTCTACTTCCCCAATTTCCGAGCCTCCGGAGGGCAGCTGCCCGGGCTGCCGTCCCTCTCCTACCCCCGCCGGGACAACGTCTGCTCCCTGCCCTGGGCATCCTCGGAGCCCTGCAACGGGTACCCGCAGCCCTACCTGAGCAGCCCCGTCTCCATTAACCCTTCATTCGGCAGAGCCTGCGACCTCGCCCGGGTGGAGGAAAGCAAATGCTACTACCGGGAAACCTGCTCCGACACGGCCGGGCTCAAGCGGGAGGAGAGGGGCAGGGACAGTGCCTTGCTGCCCCTCGAAGCCGGCCTCCCCAATGGCATGGGGGGCAATTTCAGCAAATATGACTATCCGGCCGCCGAGGCAGTGCCCCACGACCCTCCGTCGTGCCAGTCCTTGGAGTCAGACTCCAGCTCGTCCTTGCTCAATGAAGGGAATAAAGGCACGGCCGGCGAAGCGGGGGGCTTGGTGTCCCCCCTGAACCAAGGCAGCACTTTAGGCACCGGTGGTAAGACCCGGGAGGGCGTCGGGGGGGCGGTTTGCTTGGAAACTTGCCGGCTTGGGGCTGCTTCGTGGTGTAATTCATGGGCTCAGCGATGGGAAGCGGCGTGCCTATGTGTGCTGAGACCACTAGGGGTAGCACCGAAATCCCTAATGTTTTATTAGGTGGTGCTTCTTTTAAAAGAAAAGGCTATAAACATGTAAATATCCCATAAAAAAAAGAGAGAGAGAGAGAGAGAGAGGCAGAGGGAGATAGTGATTGCGCATCCCTCCTCGACCGACGGCGCGGACGGTTGGCAGAGCGTCGAGGCGCTTTTTGGGGACTTCGCAGAGGTGTGTCTACACGAGGCAAGGAGGGGGAGGAAGAGGAAAAGGGGGGGGGAAGCTTAAAAAAAAAAAAAAAAAAAAAAACCGCAGCCTTCAACGCTGCCATTTGGACGCAGGTCTCCCGGCTCTTCCCCCTGCCGCAGGGACTGGAGCGGCGGCGGACACCCCCAGATCCCGGGGGGTGTCCCCAGCCTTGTCGCCCGCTTGGTGCCCGTCTTTCGCTCCGTGCCCCGGTTATAACGCTCCCCGCCTTTCCCTTCCCCTGCCTCCCACGCATCGCCCGTGGCTCTGGGAGGGAGCTGCGAGCATCCCTGGGCACCTCTGGCCACCGCCAGGACGGGGACAGAGGGGACACTGGGACAGAAGGGAGGTGCGGAGAGGAGTCCTGAGGGTGTCCCTTCTTTTTTATTTTTATTTTTATTTTTATTTTTTTTAAGAGTTTCTCTTTTTTTCTTGCAAAATGCTCAACTCTGCCTCTCGCTCCCCCCTTTGCCAGGTGCTCCTTGGTACCCGATGCACACACGGTCCCGGAAAAAGCGAAAACCCTATTCCAAGCTGCAGCTGGCAGAGCTGGAGGGGGAGTTTATGGTCAATGAATTCATTACTCGCCAAAGAAGGAGGGAGCTCTCAGACCGATTAAACCTGAGCGACCAGCAGGTGAAGATCTGGTTCCAGAATCGGCGCATGAAAAAGAAAAGACTCCTCCTGAGAGAGCAAGCCCTTTCTTTCTTTTAAAGTTTTAAAAGCGTCCGTGTTGGGTAAAAAAAAAAAAAAAAAAAAAAAAAAAAATTACATAGACTTTCTAGCGTTCACCCGAGCTCCAGGGACTTTACCTGACCACTCTTCACCCCCCCACACACCCCTCCCCGCCCAGAAATAAATGAATAAAGAGATAATATTAATAAATAACCAGTTTCCCTTAAAATACGAAGCCCGGCAGCCAGCACGTAGAGTACAAGAACATGCGCCTCCTCCGCTGCGACTGCGGGGGGAGAGACCGAGCGACTGCGGCTGGCGAGAGGCAGCCCCGGCGGCCGGGCTGCTGCTTCCAGAGATGCTCGGCGTGCTGAAGGGGAGGTTTTCAGTGCGACTTCAGCCGCCGGTCATTTGCCAGCAGCGCAGGTAGGGTTTCCGTGCATCGCCGGGAGCCGTCGGGGGCCGTCGGGGCCGCTGCTCCCCGCTCCCCGCTCGGCTTCGGAGGCGGCGAGAGCGGGGCGAGGGCGAGGAGAGCGAAATCCGCACCTCTTGGGGCTGCTTCGGGGCTTCGTGCGAAGCGGGGAGGGGAAAATAGGAAAAAAAAAAAAAAAGAAAAGGGGGGGGAATAAGGATGTGGATGGGGTACGTCGTCTTAAAGCACCAGACCCCCATCCGCATGGAGGATGTTTGGTTTTTTTTTTTTCAGTGCACGGTGTTACCCAGATGTGTGTGGGGTCAGTATAAAAGGAAGGTTTGCGGCTAGGCTCAAGCAATATCTTTAGGAAAAGGCGAGAGACAAAGACTGTGTATATATCCGGTGTATATGGTATATAGCTATATAATATATGAGGTACGTGTATCACACTGTGTCCCTATAGATTTGACGGGGGTGGCTGTGCCCAGGCTTTGGTGCAGGCAGCGGTGGTGGTGTCCCCAATGCCAGACTGTCACAAGAAGTAAAATGCACACACGCACCTCTAGCAAACCCTTCCAGGAAAATCTGAATTCCCCTCCACGTTAAACTGAGCCTTTCGGAGATTTTTGCTCTCTGAAATCACAGCCAAGTGAGTTCTCTGCACTAGCCCCAAATTATATTCGTGTGTCCCCCCCCAAAAAAAAATGACATTTCTTTGGAACAGCTCTGCTGACGGAGTATTTATGCTGTTTTGCTGTGTTTATTGATGACAATGTAGGAAAAGAGGTAGAAAAAAATCCTCATTTTTTGTACCCTCCGGTGATGACAGCCTGTTGGAGTCTGGCTGAGCGAGCTGCATCTCTGTCCTTGAGATGGCTCGAAAGACGAGCTTTGCCATTTGGGTGCTGTTTTCCCAATAAAGGGAAAAAAAAAAAAGAGAGAGAGAGAGAGAGAGAATGAGAGAATGAGACTGCGGTTTCTTTTAAGGAAGTATGTCTTATTCAGCTATAGGGAAAAGATAACCCTGCCTTCCTTCCCCAGCTGCCCATCAGGTTAAAAACCTACACGATTCTAGAAAGGGCAATGCTTGCTTTACCTCCCTAAAAAGTCACTCTAGCTGCAAATAGAGCCAGCCCCATCGTTAAGAAGAGGTCTTAGAGTTTGGGGTCACGGGGTGTTTGTCGGCTCCCTAAAGCCCCGTCTGGCTTTTTTCCCTCCCAGGGCAGTAGAGGGGGGCCTGGTAGGATGCGACGTGTTTTGTTTGTACGTGTGCTCGGGTTTCCTGGAGAAAAAACACCAATTTTCGCTATTCCCCGTCAGGTGTGTTGTGAAGGCACTTTTAGGTGGTCGGCGGAGGCGAAGCAGCGAGGGCAGGAAGGGGGAGCAGCAGATTTAGGGCCGTGAGGAGCTTTGCCTGCATGGGAAATTTTAATTCAGTCTAAAAAGGAAAAATGGGAATTTTTAATTCAGGTTAAAAGGGGAGAAGGGGGCCACGGTGCTGCAGCCCGCTGCTTTGCCACGCCGTGCTTTGCTCCATTCGTTTTATATCGGAGGGGGGATTAATTTTATGGCAAAGCAGCGTTTTCTGGGAAGTCTGGATGCTCACCACGTGCTCTCGCTTCCCCGCGTTCATGGTCATGACCAGCAGCGGCGAGGAATGCTTTTATTTACGAGCTGCAAAGGATGGAGCCGGCTCCTTCACAATCCCTCCCTGGGCTGCAAGGAGCCTTTCTTTCAGCTGCATTTCCCTTCCCAGGGCAGGAGGATCCCGCAGCCCCCGCCGCTCTCCTCCTTCCTCCCTCACCCCTTCCCCGGCTGCTTCCCCTTCTACCCACCTCCCCCTTACTATTTTTTATTTTTATTTTTATTATTTTTGCAACCCGGGAAATGTCACAGCTTTATTTCCTCCCAGTTGCTTTTTGCAAGGACAGATCCCCCCAGCTCCTTCTTCAAAGCCAGGAGCCTCCTTTGCTCCTCTGTCTCCTTTGCCTCCCTGTCTCCTTTGCCCCTCGCATCCCTGCACACCTTCCACACAAAAGAGGGCATCGCCCCTCGCAACGTTGTGCAATAAGCCTAGGATGTGTTTTATATGGATATATCTATGTATGCTCCAGCTCAACCATGTGCAATTAAAGGAGGAAGGCAAGGGGGAAGAATTCAATGTTTGGGGGGTGTTGTGGTTTTGGGGTGGAAAGGGGGTGTTTTGGGGTCGGCTGGCTCTGCAGAGGGTGATTGCGGGCTGTGCGGTGTCGTGGGGACACAAGAAGCCTCGGGATCTTGTAATTCCACAGAAAGGGAGTGAATCCACACAGGTTTTACTTAACCAACCTCCCAGTCGCTCTGCAACGAGACACCGGTTGGGATAGGGCTTGTATTTGGAGGAAGGTAGAAATTAGGGTGAGTTACGGTGAAATGTCAGAAATGCTGTGTTGGATTTCAATACCGACGACTTAAAAAACAAATCAATCCGTTTCGTTATTCTTCACCCACCGAGGGTCACTTCTATCTCGCCCATACCCACCGCCCTCCCCAGCACAAAGGACAAGACACCGGCAGCACCCCCGAGACCCCCAGGGTCATCCCTCGCCAACCGTGCGCTGCGAAAATTCCGAGGAATATGAAATTATATGCAATATTCTCTTCCAGACTGCTTTAAGAATGTGACTCGGTGGGATTTCTGTTTGGTCTGTGTTTGTTCTCCGTGTCCGTGGTACCGTTTTTCTGCTTGTATCCCCTAGTCTAGTTTATTGAGGTTGTTAATATGCATCCTTCACCGTATTGTTCATATGTAATGTTTCTTACCTCAAGCTATTATATGTAGGGTCTATGCAAATGTCTGTTATAGCACGTTCTGGCTTTATATAGTCATGTAAAAAGTTGCTTCTCAATAATAATAATTAAAAAATAATGTATTATTATGTGATTTCTTGATAATAAATAAAATTGCCCAAACATCTACTTGGTGATTTACTGCTTACTATTTAAAATTAGTATTAACTAGCAAGGTTAATAAAAGAGTAACAAAAAATATATTGGCCAGCCTTGCCTTCTGTGGCTTGTAGATCATCTTTTCGTAAAAAAATAATTAAATGAATGTGTAAAATGCGTTGTAAAAGGAGAGAAATATCACTTGCTGCGTCGCTCTAAATATAATTAGAAAAATCCTGGGGAAACAAGAAGCATAAGTTAATCTCAAAATTGTTGGTTTAATGAGAGTATACTCGTGTGCATAGCATTAATTGGAAACAAAACTCAACAAAGATGCGTTTTTTTTTTTTTTTTTCTTTGAAGATGATCGGAGCTGCTTGGATGTTGGCTAATTGCGAATCTTTTGTCTCCGGTGGAAGGTACAGGGGTCTCTACCTCTATAGGAAGCAGCCCACTGCCCAAGGGGCTCATACAGTCGCTATGTACATATGGGAAATGCTGTATGGATGGGTATAGAAACAGGAACCAGAGGAATGTCAAAGATATCCTGGGTATGACTTTAAGATGGGAATGAGATCTGAAGGCGCAGCTCTTAAATTGGAAATATATTGGAATGGGTTTAGGTTCGGGCGTGTTGATGCTTATTGTTATGGTTATGGTTATTAGGACGAGCGTTATTGCAATTCTTCGGAGTAAATTCGCAACAAATTCATCTAACAAGAGAAAAAATAACCCCGGCAGGCCAATTTAAATAAATTAGATTACGATTTCCTCGATCTCTCTCCAAGCGGATATATATATGTAATGGTTTCCCTGTTATTTTCCTTTCGAGGAGACACCATACACTTCTTAAAGGCAGGAGCCATACATTAGGTAAAAAGCTTTTAGAGGATCGATAAAGGGTTTTTATTAAAGAAATGCCAAAGGAGTCTATGGCGATTTAACTGACGCCTTCCCCACTCCCGGCCGCATCCAGCCCCAAGCCCAGTAATGGGGCAGCTCAGCCCACCCTACAGACTGGGCACACTGGGAGCCACTGGTCTGAGCCTTAGCATGGGAAAGCTGAAATTAGTTTTTTCTCCGGAAAACACGCGATCAGCACCAATTCGTGCATTTTTCCCCAATTCCTCACGGAGAGCGTTAGGATTCCGCAAACCAGGGTACACTTGGGGTCTTGCACGGTGATGAAAAGGTTCACCCAGACCTGAGCAAATTTTTTTTTCTTTTCCCCAGGAGTTGCTCGGTTTGGAGAGGAAAGGAGGAAGGTAAATATTCCTATAGGAATGGGCTACACTTTTGCCATCTTCAAACTTTCCCCAAACGCATTTTAGGAGCGATAGAATGCTTGGGACAAACAGAAACACTGCTTGGAGAAATCGGCAGGGCTTGTGATTTCTGCAGAGTTTTCTGTAAAAAATTACTTTTTTGTTGCAGTCGTTGATTTATTTATATATATATATTATTATTATTTCTTAAACACGAGTAAATACACTTCCCCTCTGTTTCTCCTACCCCAGTCATGTGTGTACACATATATCGTACAAACAAACTCCAGCCAGACCTTTGCACACTTTATTTTCTTATTTCTATAGAGTAATAAGTGTCTCCCTGCGCCAATGTGCCAGGAAAATGGGCACCAGGAGGAATTATGCCTAACAGGTCTGAATGGCGTAGGGTGACATAAATTGTATGTATTGTAAGTCGGTTCACCTTGAACAGGAATAGTTGGATTTCAAAGACATTCAAACACTCACCAAAATAGATAAAACTTATTTATTACCAGCGAGCGGATAGAACAAATTGTTGCTTCGCCATAAAATCAGTATTATTTCTGGGCTGGTTTCTTTTATTCAGCAGCGTATTTCATTGCTCCGGCTTTAAAATGAATTCGTTAGCGAGGGAAGAAAACCCTCGTCTCTTTAATTGCGAGGAATATTTCTACCGTTAATGACAAAGACCGAGGTGCTATTTCACAACCACTGCAAAATCGTAGAAAATATTAATGCGGGCAGGTCAATTTTAGGGAATTATTCATGCTTCAGTAATTTCAGCCTATACTCAATATGGGAAAGATAATGTACAAACTAGGAATACAAAAGGATATTTTTTTCGCTCAGCCGGGAGATATGTTCTTGACACCTTTGTGCCGGAGAAATGTGCAATTTCTATGAACTTACGCGAAACCTCTGCAAAACACCCAGGAAAAACCCGACGCGAATTAGCGCTGAGCTCATTTCAAAGACCATTAAAGACCAGAGCCGCTTTAAGCAAAGTTTAATCACCAGCAACGCCGAAAATTCAAGGCGGCCGGTCAAAAATCCTTTTCCTCCCGCTCTCAGTTTTCTCGCAATCCCCTTTTTGAGGATGAAACCGGGGCTTTTTGCACCTAGGGGTGCAAAATACGCAGAATTAGAAGTGCGGGAGAAAACAACCCCAGCTCCGCTGCTGGCACCCAGGTTAGCGGTTTGGCTTGGAGGGGAGGGACCTGCCAATTTTAATTTTTAAAGTTTTTGTCCTGCAATACGCCAAAAATAAATAAATAAGGAAAAAAGCAATCAAAGGCGTAGTCTACAGAGCAGCGAGCACTATAGGCTGTGGGTGCTTATAGGTGTCCCAGGGTGTGCAGGGGCTTTGTGCGCTCTCAGCCCCTCGGACCTGGCCAAAAAGGAGCTGCACAAAGAGGTGGAAGAAGTGTGAGTGCCGCCGGGGGGTGGCTGGGCTGGGGGGCACCTTTCCTTGCCGGGGGGGCCCTTTCCTCGCCGGGCATTGCCATGGGGGGGGCCGCGGCAGGGGCTGGGGGCGGGTGGCGATGCACCCAGGCCATAGGGAAGGGGCACTCGGGGCCACCACATTGGCGAAAATTCGGATTTGGGCTCCAGGCCAGCATCTGAGGGATGCCTGTGTCCGTGCGTGGAAATATTTGGCATTCCCGCCTCACCCCCCCCCGGCCCAAACTCCCAAATAACAGACAAAAGCAAAGCACCTCCTCGCAGCTGCATTTTACAGTACTGCAGCTTAAAGTATTAAAGCAATTAACAATAAATATAATAATTCCCATTAAACGGAGAAGAATGACTGGACTTCCTTCTCTCAGTCTGTGTGTGGCTGAGGCTCCGTCCTTTGGCTAATTCCGTGATATATTAACTGTTTGGTTTCCTCCCCCGTGCTATTATAGGCGCTGTTTTCAGTCCCTTGCCCCCCTTATCATTAATGTGCCAGTGCGTTATTGCCGAAGAATGCCTTGGTTTGATTCCGAGTGCGGGTTCATAAATATAAAATAAACACAGAGTGGGAATAATTAGCAGCATTTATCAGCATATGGCCACCCACCCCACTTTGAAACCTTCCAGACCCTGCGAGAGGAAAATGAAGTACATTGCAAGTAATTAGTTTTAAGCAAATCATTTCAAATGGAAACTTATAGGTAAAGCCTAATGAAGTGCAGAGGGGGAAAAAAAAAGCCTCTTTTTTATTGCTTGGTAGGTAGCAAGTAGACACAGCAATATTTTACTGTTGAGAGAATAAATTAATTAATATATCTGTAGCTAGCAACTACAATGGCTCCATGGATGACTGCATTTAAAGGAGATATATGTATCCAGTCTCATTGGTGTTGTTAACAAGAGTGATAATAAAGATGAAAAGGATAAGAAAGATAAAAAGATCAGTGGGCTTGTACTCCTTACTGCGGCTAAATTGCGTGGATTTTCTAATGACTGCGTCTTGTTGACTCTCTGCAAACTCCTCTTTTTTTTCTTTCTTTTTACAGTCAGACTTCATTAAGTGACTTTATTTTCATTTTGCTCAAATAGGAAATAAACATGTGCGTCCCTCGCCCCCCAATAAATCTCATACTAACTATCCTTCCCTTCGGCTTGAGGGGAGGGGGTCTCTCCCTTACCCACACTTTGGGTACAAAAATGACGGATTTTGAAAATGAAGTATTTTACCCGCTTTTGTCAGACTGGGAATCTAAATGCATTTTTTTTTAAATGTGCCTTCGTGGTTCGAGGAAAATGCAGAAACCTTACATCCCCCTCAGTCTGAATAAATCACATTTAGCCCGTGTTTTAGTCTAGCTGGAATGTGAGAGCATGTGCCTCAAATCCGCGTTAAAATCTACCTGTAATTTTTTAAGAGAGTTTGTGCTTTAATTTTAGACATGGGTTAGCAAAACACTGCCACAGAGAACATATAAACCATCAGGATATCTCATTATAAAAACGTTTGCCAAAATTAATTTTTTCACCGGGAAAGCATATTAATATTCATATTTGCAGCCAGTACACTCCTGTGCCTCTCAAACCTACATATTGGGTGGAGAAGTGTCGATAATTACATAGAGTGTGGAAATTCATTTTAGTTTTATGATTAACCAGTAAACTCTTATGAGGTGATACGAGACGCTGCTAAAGGAGAAAGCATTTAAAAAATTAGGTATGGAAAAGTACAGTTGGAGACCCAAGGTAGCAATGAGGAATGTCGGGCAGACTTCAGGTCCAGTAAAATGAAGGAAGAAAGAAAGAAAGAAAGAAAGAAAAGACCATACAGATTACCTCAAATCAAAATATCTTAAGCTAGAAATAATAGAAAATATGATATTTTAATGGGAGTTGTGGGCCAGGGCTTTTTTCTTGGGTGGAAAATAAATCCCGTGGGGTTTTGCAGTGATCTGCGAGACTAAATATGGGGGGGTAGTGGGGAAGGGGGGTTGTATATGACCCCTCCGGGCCTCTATGTGGGAATATATTGCAAGGCGAGCGGAGGACCGAGCAACTCATTGCACCCACCGGGACCCGCTGCCCATCCAGGGGGCCACACCAAACTCTTATTTAGTTTTTTTAGCAAGTTTTGCTCCTTCTGGGGGGCTGCCTGCCAGGGCAGAGGGACCACAGGGTTTTTCCATCGGGGTCCCCCCACCCCCAAGGGGCTTTTTCCATCTCATTCACCCCAATCCCCCCCCCGTTTCCAATTGCACCTTCCAGTCGGAGCCCAAACACTGACTTTATGGGTATTTAAAACAACCATCTTCATCTGTAATTGTGGATGAAGAGTATTTATTGCTTCGGTGAATAACTAGATATATAATTATCTCTTTATAGAGAGACTGTGAAATAAAGCATCTGTCTCCCCCCGCACGCCCAGGCACACACAAAGGCAGGCGAACAGGGACAAAGTTACACATCTGCACAACTACTTCATTTTTTCCCCAAAAGTGCATTTATTAAAGACCGAGGACCTTCTCTTCCAACTTTAAAAAATCATCGGGACCCATGTATGTATTTTTTTTTCCCGGATGGAGATAAAGAAAATACTTATTTGCGAAGAGGAACCGCGCTGGTTGCCGCATTTCTGCGCTGACCTTTTAATTTAGTTTTATTTTATTTTTTCTTGGGGAAAAAATGCAGGGAATTTGGGGTGGCTCTTGTCTATCTGTGGGAAAAAAAAAAGAGGAGGGGGAGTTGGGGAAAAATGCGCTGCGGGGTTGTAGGGCCATCAGGGTGAGGACGGGGTGGTAGTGGGGATGGGGAGGCAGTGGGGTTTAAGGGGATTTCTGGGGGAAAAAAGGAGACGAAAGGGTCCGAGCGACCACAATGGAGATTTGCTTTTAGGCAGCGGACAAAACTTGGCTTCACCCCTCTCCCTCCGAAGGATCGATTCCCCATGGCTTGGGAGGACAGCAGTATCCCTGCTCCCAGCCTCCCCACCTATTATTTTATTTTATTTTATTTTATTTTATTTTATTTTATTTTATTTTATTTTATTTTATTTTATTTTATTTTATTTTATTTTATTTTATTTTATTTTATTTTATTTTATTTTATTTTATTTTATTTTATTTTATTTTATTTTATTTTAATGTTATTTTTTCCCACTTCCGCGGCCGCGGAGCGCTGCCGGGCGGCGGCGGCGGCGCTGCCGGCGGGAGGAGCCGCCGGGGCTGCCCGTCTGGGTGGGCGGGGGCCGGCCTCGCAAAGTGAAGGTCAAGTTAAGGCTCCAGCCTCCCTTCCGCGGCCGTCCGCGCCGCTCCGCCGCAATGCCATTGCCGCCCACCTGCCCGCTTATTTTTATTTTTATTTTTTTTTACCCCCCCCTCCCCCAGGGTTTTCCCCCCCCTTCTCCGTGGGGGGAGAGAGGCGAACCAAGTGCGTCGGGGGGGCTTGAAATAGCCAAAAGGATGGGGTGGGGGCGGTTTTACCGAGCCTTTTTCGTCCCGATTCCTGATTTTTTTTTCTTCCATTCTCCCCCCAGTTGGACTTCAAACAAGGTTTCCCCCCCCTCCTTTTTTTTTTTTTTTTTTTTTTTTTTTCCCCTCTCTTCCCAGCAAGATGCAAACACGTCTGCCGTGGAGGAAATTAAACGTCATAAAGAAAAGCCCAATTAAGGTTTAATGTCTGAACATTACCATTTCCTCCAGAAAACAATGAAGTTCACTCGGTAAGGAGAGAGAGGCAGAAAGAAAGAAAAGGGGGGTGGGGGGGGGAGAGGGGCAGAAATTTTCGTTTCAAAGAGGGAAAAAATGGGCAGAGAAGCGTAATCGTGGAATAAAAGGAGCGGGGAGCGGGAGTGAAGCGGGTGGGGGAGAAATTTGGGGGTTGGCTCGGAGAGGGGTCGGACTGAATGAAATACCGGGGGTTTCAATGGGTTTTGAAGCTGGTTTCTGCCTGTTTTTGAAACCTGGAAGGGCCTGGGCAGGGGTAAATGAGAAATAAGATATTTGAGCAGCCAAGGGGGTGGTAATGGGGGGGGGTCGGGATGCTGGGGGGGGGATAAAATCCCTGCGTGGCTTTTTACCTCTTGCCTCGCAGTAAGGCGTGCTGCTCTTCCCCTGTCTCCCTTCCTCCTCCGGCTTCATCCGGAGCTGGTTTCACCGCGAGCCTCCAAAAAAGCCAAACTGGGGAGGGGGCACCTATTAAAAAAATAAAAATAATAATAAAGAGAGGGAGAAGGCGACCAAGTGCACCCGCAACGGCAAAAGCTCCCAATCCCAACGCTCTTGGGCCTTGGGAAAATGGCAAAAAGAGGAAAAACCTTGGCCGGGAGGGTACTTTCTCCAGGTCTGTGGTTGTGTCTTTGCACCCCCCGACCCCCCCGATTCCCCCCTGGCCCCTCTCCCACCGCTGCGGGCAACGGGGCGAGCTGCAGCCTGGCTCAGGGGGGAAACCAGAGACACTTGGGGCTTACTCCGCTAGTTGGGGGACTCTGCTCTTTTTTCTCCTCCACCAGGCCAGGCTCGGGTGGGGGGCAGAGGGGGTGAAGCCCTTCCCGCCCCCCCCCCCCCCCATGAGTCCTGAGAAGCCTCCTGGTCCTGCTAGGGAGCTCGTCTGCCAACCCCAAAATAGCAGAAGAGAAAGGGTCCTTGTTCTTTGTTTTCTCCTCGCGGCGAGGAAATAGCAAAAAACGCTCCCCCTCTTTTTCAGCCTCTGCCCTAGACGCTACTCAAAGGGCAAAAGAAAAATTGTGCTGGACAGCCAGCGCTGGGATGGATGGAAGGCGAAAATCTGCGGTCAGTGTAATGGAGAAGACTATTTTCCATATACACGCGGTCATTTAATCTGAATAGATAAATATGTAATTATTTAGACAAATCTATGCTATACGGAATAGAAATCCAGGGAAATATTCAACCGGAATATATACATGTGTGTAACATAGCAATGAATGAAGATCTATGTGTATTTGTGTGTGCATTGCTACAAAACTTGGTATTTCTGCACAGAGTTGCCCATGCAGCCGTAGACTAATAATTTTCTAATGAATAGGTGAGAAAAAGAAAGAAAGAGGGAGAAAGAGAGAGAGAAAGAGAGAGAGAGAAAGAACAAGAAAATTTTAGGAAGCGACCAGACGAAGAGAATAGATAGGATTTCGAGACTCTGACTGCTCTCAATGCACAGGGTACATCAAAGCCCAGTACCTTATTAAATGAGAACTCCGGCCACATTAATTTCTATATACGCTTATTTCAGATGAATGTGGCAATAACAAAACACTCAAACCCTCGTCCCCGTGAGGAAAAAGATGTGGATATCATTTCTGATAAGCAGGGGACTTTGGGGAGCCGCGATGCTGGCGCAGGGCATGGAGTGAAGCAACTTTTTTTAGAGATTTTGTACCCTGACCCCTCTGCTTCTCCGACTGCAAATAAGATATAGATGTGCTTTTGCACGCGTGGATGTATTTTATAGGGAAAGGGACGCGTGAGCACCGGGAAAGGCAGGTGGCTCCATAGGTAGGTGGAGAGGGATGGGCATTTCCCACCGCTTTACCTTGCTTTCTTCTGCCGGCAGCATTTATCTTCTGCAACCGAGATCTGCCTTTGGAAAACGTCGCCCCGCGGAGCAACTGAAGGATTTTGCTTCATGTTATTCTGATTAATGCGGGTATGGAAGAGAGAGCCCAGCGCCGCCGCGCCCGCAATTGCGAACTATTGAAGTTGATCCCCGGGAACTGTTGAGATTCCCCTTTGATCAATGGTTGTCTGAGGGAAATACATCTAGGTGCCAGTAGCTGTGGAAAATATTAAAAAATAATAATAATAAAAAGGGGATGCGGGAGCCAAGGCATTAAAGTGCACTACTTGGAACTGATTTCCTGGGTATTTAAGGATTAAATAGCACGCATGCAAACGTGTGTGCGGTTTTAATAAGGCTGGGTGGGATTAGCCGCCCACCTTCTATTCCGAACTTTGCATTTCGGGGCTATTTTGCTAATAAACGGGCTACCCAACAAAAAACACATTTTCCCCGCCACAATTTCCGACTTTTTACACACTTTTGCACGTTTTAGTGTCACTGCTAAAGTTATCAAGAGGGAATGTCTGGCGAATAAAGGATTTTTTTTTTTTGCAAGGTTTGGGTGTGTTTTATATGTCTTCCTTTGTGTTTAAATGAGTATGTTTAGAGATTTGGAAGGGGTAAAAAAGAGAGAGGAATAGAAATAGGTGTTGCTTAACGAGCTCCTTTGGCTTTCCTGTCTCCTCTGGGCTGAATTTCGCAGCGGCTCCAGGAGCGCAGCACGCTGTGAAGTTTTCCTTGAGTTAATTCCCGAACCCTCGCCGTTTCCCGTGCTTCAGCAGCCCCCCGCAACCGGGCCGTGGGGAGGCCAAGAAGCAAATAAATAGGGGGGGACGCCCCCGCCCCGCTCCGCCCGGCCGGAGCTCGCCCCGTGGGGATGGAGCCGCGGCTTCGCGTGGGCTGATGAGAAACTTAAAAAAAAAAAAAAAAAAACAACGGGAAGCCTGATTGGAAGCCTGATTGGCTTCCGAGCCAAGCAGAGTGTTAGTTATATTGGTTATTAGTGAGCCCAACTCTTCTTAACGCCTCCTCGGCATCACTTCCACCCGAGCCGGCACCCGCCGCACATTTTTAGCCCAGACAGTCGCAGCGCTGCCTGCGGTTGGGAAGCATAGTTTATCTGCTTTTATCTTGATTAAGTCCACATGATTTTGAACTTGCAGCTCAGGTCTAGAGAGATCTAAGTCATTTTTTTCCCTTTGAATTGTTCACAGCTTATATAGTTTTCTTTAGCAGTCTGGCTTACATCCAATTAAATCTCTCTTTGCCATTTGGGGACAATAATCTTTTCCAAGCGCTTCCCACTTGTAGCTATTGTCTCCCTTCAGATTTCCTGTACACATACGCGGTGTCTAGTAATCTGTTTACTGGCCTGGGTTTCCTCTCTTTCCGTCTCCCTCTCTCTTTTTTTGAAGTCCATCTGAGGCTTAGGAAGTAATTGTAGTACCGTCGTGGAAGGGAGGGAAAAATCAGTTTGAGAACATCTGATAGGCCAAAGTCATTAGACATCAGAACTTTGAGCCTATTTAGCAAAAGCAAGGCACATCTCTGTGCAGCTGCAGGAGCTGCAGCTGCTAAAGAAGTGTTTTTTGCACTCACTTCCAACGCATCTGCAGCCCCGAGTGAGCACAGGTTAGCAATGCAGGCAGGTTTGGAAAAGCTCCTGTTTTTTTCCCCAAACCGGGAGCCAAAGCAAACTCTGATCTTCTGTCTGAAACAGGGAAAGATTCAGGGTATAAATAATGCATCAGATATCTTGAGGCCACAGTAAGTAGCAATGTGTAACGTGGTAAGTCACTTCGGTACAAAATCTATTCTCTTCTTATTTATTTATTTTTCTTCCTCCAGACAAGTTTCCATACTGTACGGGCTCGGACAAAGGGTTCTTTATGGTAATACAAACAAGAAAGTTTTTGACAGAAGTTGGGAGGCTGCTAACGAATTTACATTGCGTTCAGATAATTGTAGCTTTGGGGAAAAAATAGATCTTCTCTCCCCAATGGGAGCAAAAAAAATGAGCAATGATTTATTGAGAAGAGTTCAAGTATAGGATTAGCCTAAATCAAAATATAACTTGAGATGTTTACACAGATCAGCTAAAGCCAACTTTCACAACTCCAAGGTTTTGATTTTGGTACAACTGCTGCAATGTTTTTGGTCACGAAATGCCTCTAACATACACTTAAAATTCATTTTAGTAACGCAAAACACATCTTACAAGCTTCGAGCTTTGCCTATTTGCCTGCTGAAAACGCTGTTAAATGTGTTAAGTGTTTGCATTATATCAGGCAAATGAGTGCTCACTCCGGAGCAGGGCGAGGGGGGGCATGGGGAGTTGTATTTGATTTATTTTTTTTTTCCTTGCAATGTGCTCTTTCTGTACAAAAGCGACAAGTCCAGGACTGGAAAGGAGTCCGGCTGAGATGCCAGCACAGAAGGACCCAGCCAGTTGGGGTTCCTGCCCGAAAGGCACAGGGAGGGAAAGGCTCGGGGCTGCCGCCTTCCCCTTCCCTCTGCGGCTGGGAAAGAATGGGGAAAAAAAAAAGGGGGGAAAAAAATCTTCCAGACAGGGCAGCTTCACCTCGTACACACAGTCATATCAGAGCAACCTCCCGAAGCAAAATCAGACCTTTCCTCCCCCCTTCTCAAGTTCCCTTGGATTTTTTTTTCTGCTTGCAAGAGCACAAATACAGGTTTTATTTAATTCTCTCCTCCACGCTCTAACCTTTCACATGCGCTAGGAAATGAAGCAGGTTTAAAAATGAAGGAATTGAAATGTTCTGGATGGCTATGCCTTAAAGTCATTTGCTTTTTTTTTTTTTTTTTTTTTTTTTTTTAAGGGCAACCAAAAGGAATGCGAGACGCCAGCCCTCATTCCGTTTTATGGTAGTCACTTTGGTGGTCAAATTCAAGTGCTGTGACTCCACAGCTGTCTCTTCTGTGCTTCCTTGCAGGAAGCAGGCAAATCCTATACTTTAAACTGGGTTTAAAAAACAAAACGACACCAGGGCTTGGTTTAGATGTATTTACCTACGAAGAGCAATAAATTATTCCCGCACCTAGAGGAGGGAGGGCGAGTGCTATGCCACACGTATTTTTTGTTTGTTTGTTTGCTGATGTGTTCTCTTTTTTTTTTTTTTTTTTTGGGGGGGGTAGTGTGTGGGGGGCTTTGTTTTGGGTTGAAGGGGCTGCTCGGATCTTGTTTTTTTCAGCAACAAGCTCTAATTCCTTCCCTGGATGCAGAGCTTCATGCCTACAGCCTTCCTATGGAATCTGGACTGGAATCCATAGGACAAAAAATGTACATTAAAGAGCATTTCCCCCTTTGAATCAAGTGAGAGTATTCTCCACGCAGGTTGCAAACAGGAGGGAATTGGGGAAAAAATAATTACTCTCATAAACAATAGCTTAACATTATTAGTTTGTAGTTAGTATTAATATTGGTCAATAAAAAGCCAAGTTAAAAGATCGCTGACACTTTAATTAAAAGTTTTGCCCAAAACGACGTCCAAGCCATAAAATAGGGCAGATTACAAACCTGAAGAAATCCATCTCGGCAGCCAGAGTTCTTGCCCCTATGTTCATCAGCCAAACGGTGCATTGGAGAGGAAAACACAGCTCATTTTGGAATTACAGACATATTTATATGTGTGTATATCTCTATCTCCACACACACACATTCAGGGAGACCCACACGCCCCGATCCCTTATAAAAAGAGTTTTATGAGAACGGCTCTCCTTAAATAGAAAATACAAAGCTGGAAGGGGGAGGAAATCCAGAAATGAATGAAAATAAATGAACAGGAGTGCGATGCTGCGCTGGGGGGATGAACAAGGCTCAACCTGGGGAAGAGCACACAATCTTAGTAAGTGACGCCGCCATGTTTCCCTTCAAGATTTCGTAATAAATACATAGAAATCCGGGCACACTGCCTGATAAGCACTGTAATTTTGCAAGCCCTGCTGCAATACCCATTGTATTTATGCTCAGGAGCTTTGAAAACCTCTGCTCGCTGCTCTGCTGCAAGATACGGGCTTGCGAGGCTGTTTCCTTCAATGAAAATGAACTTTTCATTTTCTTTTTTATTTTCCTTTTTTATTTCTTTTTTTCCTTTTCTTTTTCTTTTTTTCTTTCTTTTTTTTTCTTTTTCTTTTTCTGTGCATTGCTGCAGCATTGCAGAATATCTGTATTTCTAGCAGAGGTTGCGACCTTCCTCCGCTTGCCCGAGGTGCGTTTTATCTTCCCAAATCTCCACATCTCGCCCAGGAATTAAGCTACCTCCTGGTCAAAATGGGGCGGCAAACATCAGGTTGGGGGGGGCAGCAAAGAAATAAAATGAAAACTAGACGAGAGAAATGCAAAAGGACGTGCCCAGGGGTGCCCAAGTGCAGAGGGGACAGCTCGAGCAGGGCTAGGAGCCCCTGATGCTCCTTTGGGGTGAATTGGTAAATACTCGGGTGAGTTTATAATTTATTTTTTTTTCGGGGAGCAAAGCGAAAACATCGCAGCCGTCCAGGCTTTTTCTGGTCCAACTCTAAGGCTCAGCGCTCTGGCAAAGGGCTGAGATTTGCCTTTTTTCCTTCTCGCTGTTTGAATTTACTGCAACTCGATTTGACAAGATACTCTCAATAAAAACGTGCCACTCTCTCACGGTGTGTTAGTTTTGTTAGAAGTATTCAGCCTGCCACCGAACAGATCCCATGATGGATTTTGGTTCGGGTTTATGTGCGGGCGATTCAATATTTGTATTTATTCTTCCTTTTACTGGCCGTTTTAAAAGGGGATAATTCAAGAAAAAATCCCTAAGTGGCATCCTGTAAAGAAAAGAAGAAAACAGGGGTGGATGCGCTGCAATATTTTCGTCTGGAGGTGAATGCAGCCGCCTGTGCTCGACAGAAAAATGCTGGGAATAATCATCCCCACCTCCGGCAGATGATTTCTAAGCCAGGTGAAAACCCACTTCGAGCCCAATTGTTGCAGCGTATCGCAGACGGTTCTGTCCCTGGAAGACTTTTGGAAGGCGAAGGCTGAGCCTCGCACCCCTGGCAGCGCGGAGGCTGCGCGTCCTTCAGGTGCACCTTCCAGAGGGGTTGCAGAAGGGATTTGGGGTTTGACTTTTGGGGTTGGGGATTTTTAATTTTATATATATTTTTTTCCGCCTAAGAATTGTTGGCAAAACTCGCAAAATAGCCGGCAGCACTTCGGTATCCCTGTTTGTTTCGTGTCAAAATGCAGGAGGACGGAGAAAGAGGAGGCTCCCGGGGCGTGGGAGAGAAGACAAATGACTTTAATAAGAATATCTTTTTTAATTCAGCTGGAAGAATAAATGATGAGAGTATTGCTGAAAGTACATTCATTGATTGACAATAAACAATTGCATTAAATATTCAATATGCCACTCTTACTTAATAAATATTTAACAAAACATTAAAGGAGGTTTTCGAATATTTATTAGACATTGACTTAATTCATTTGTTCTATTCCTTGATATACGACTAATTCGATATCAAAAGTCATTAAGGCAGGCCTGCTTTAACTTTAAAGTTTGAAACTTTACACGATCCCCCGCACCCTGTCATTCTTAAATGGTATATTCTCTATAAACCGTGCCAACCTGCTTGATGTATAGTTGATGTGCACATAGAGATCAACATAATTAGCGTATGTTAGAAGCTTGTTAATTAGCACCAACCCCCTCACTCCCAGATAGATAGATAGAGAGATTTACTTATAATTTAGCAGCCCAGCTGTACGAAGAGCTGCGCGTTTACGCCTGCAGCAAGATTTTGAGAAATGTTTGAAAACTTACTTAGGCGTCTCCAGCGTTTTCCCTGTGATTATATTGAGCTACCTAAAGTCTATTCAGGAACACTTCTAAGAGGAGGCTAGGACAGAAATAATCATCATAATAAATTATAGTAATCACCGTAATTAAAATATTAAAAAGGGTGGAAAAACACAGTCCGAGCTCCCTAAGACCCTCCCTCTCCCTCCCCCCCACCCCCCCGCAGCCCAAATCGCCCCCACCCCATCTCCAAACCCCGCTGAAAAGAAGCAGAAAGCAGAATCCGAATAGGAAGGAGAGGAGGAAGGAGGAAAAAAAAAAAAAAAGCAACTTCACAAGCCACCCCTTGTACTTGTTCTGCTTTGAATGCTTACAAGGGGTGTGCCTTCAAGAAAATGAATACAAATCTGCAATTGATTTTCATAATGTTTCTGCGGTGTTTGAAAACCAATCGTTTGAACCTCTGAGATCTTACCTAAGTGAACCACTCCTACGCATCTAAGTGCTCCAAACTGATATATGACAATATCTACTTTGGATCACGTGTCCTCCGGAGCGACTAAGACGGATAGCGCGTCATCTTGCCTTCCCAAATTTTTTCCCCTCTGCACATCGGATCCAAAACATCTATCTATAGGAGCAAGAAAAGGAGAAAGATGTTTAACTCAGTGAATCTAGGCAACTTCTGCTCTCAGTCGCGTAAAGAGAGGAGTGCTGAGTTTGGAGAAAGGGCAGGTTGCGCTTCTAATCTCTACCTCCCCAGCTGTACCTATTACGTCCCTGAATTTTCAACTGTGTCATCTTTCCTGCCACAGGCCCCCTCTCGCCAAATCTCCTACCCTTACTCCACCAACCTCTCGCAAGTGCAGCCCGTGCGAGAGGTCTCCTATGGTCTAGACCCCTCAAGTAAATGGCACCATAGAAGCAATTACGCGTCGTGTTATTCCGCAGAAGATCTGATGCATAGAGAGTGCATCCCGCCTTCCACCATGACCGAAATGCTAATGAAAAACGAGAGCGTGTACAGCCACCACCACCCCAGCTCCAACCACCCGGCATCGACGGGATTCTACACCAGCATGAACAAAAACACTGTCCTGCCCCAAGGTTTCGACCGCTTCTTCGAAAATGCCTACTGCGGGGCGGAAAACCCGGCTGAGACCTGCCTGCAGAAGGGCGAGGGCAAACTGGAGGCTGACTCCCAACCCAATGCACTGTCATCCCGCGGAGACCAAGGTATAGACCCGGAAGACGAAGAGGAAAACACAAATCCAGGGTCTTCAGCCTCGTCCTCTTCTGTCAACAAGGAAGGAAGCAAAAGCAGCAATTCGAGTAGGTAGAGCAGTAAATGGAAAGGTTAAGGGACTAGCCCGTGTGTTTTGTCGGTCAAATTTTATGTGGAGTTTTATAAGCATTCAAAGGATTTTATTATAACCTACAAAGCTCTTTCTTCCAACGAGAAGAATTTTTACGATGGGAAAAGCTCTTTGAAAAAAATGGAGATGTTAGGCGCAGACACAGTATCTTAGAGTCTGTGAAATTTTAAAAGCACACCATCGTGACAAATATTAACTTTGATCATGAACTTACATGAGCATTTTAAAAGGATTTGGTCCCGGGTTGCTGAGGGTAAAAGGCAATTGGGCAGAACACTACTTTAGCTGCCTGTGCTTTCTTTTAGGCACTAAGATGCATGCAGAGTGATGTTTTCTTCTTCTTCTTCTTCTTTTTTTTTTTTTTTTAATTAAAACTGTATGGTGAGTCTTTTCTCTTGGTGGGAGTGTGCTGCTAAGGGGGGAGAGCTGCAGAATTTGCAGGCAGAGCTGAGCATTTTCTTAGACTTTCTGTTTAAAGTGGCATTTATTCTGCTCCAAGCCTAGTGGAGCGTCTAGCTTTTGTCAGGAAGGGCTTTTACTTACGTGCTTCTTTGCTTGGGTCTTCTTTTTTGCATGCACTCAGATTTCTAGGCAGTCTTAGAGGAGCGTTTTAAATGCTGAATCCAGGCAACTTTGCAAGTTAGTGTTCAGCCTGGGGCTCTTTTTGGAAGAGGGGAGGGTTGTTTTGTTTTCCTATTTGCTTTCGTGATCAGCAGAAAGTCCCCTTTTGCAGCTCAGATGCTAAGTTCTCTTCTACTTTGATTCTTTTTTTGCGTGTGTGGCGAGGACTGGAGTTAATCAAAAACTTATGCGGAACATAATATCTAGTTCCTATAATTCCGACCTTGCTCATGCTGTTTCTATACAGATAACAGATTTGCAGCTGAGCGTGGGCTTTTTTTTTTTCTCGGTTTTTCTTTTTTTTTTTTTTTTTTCTTTCCAGCAATCAGCCTCTCTAAAGCCTGCTCCAACAGTCTGCTGCCTCCAGTCCCGGGCTGTTCTTTTTAAAATAATCTATCTGCACAGAAAAATGCCTGCATGTGTGTGCTTTTCTGGGATTAAACCCCGTGCAGTGGGAAAGCGATTGCAACGCAGTCCTTAAGACCCTGTGTAACCTCACCTCTGCTACCACTAACAATAGGCAAACTGCTCACTGCTGGAAGATATCTTCCCGTGCATTAATAACTTAACTCTGCCCCTATCTATGTGGTCAGCTGTGAAGATGAGTCTGTGTGTTGCATTAGGATATTTACCCTGCCTTCTGGTTCTTTTAAGGTGCTCCCAGAACGAGGAAGAAGAGGTGCCCCTATTCGAAATTCCAGATCAGAGAGCTAGAGAGAGAATTTTTCTTCAATGTCTATATAAACAAAGAAAAAAGGCTCCAGTTGTCTAGGATGTTAAATCTCACTGACCGACAGGTTAAAATTTGGTTTCAGAACAGAAGAATGAAAGAAAAAAAATTAAGCAGAGACCGCCTGCAGTATTTCTCTGGAAATCCCTTATTGTGAACATCTTTTCAAATCCCCTCTGCTGGTGAAGTGTATGTGTATTGGGAAGGAACAGTTGCAAGCATGGGTTTGCCCTTTCAGTCGACAAAGCAACCTCAAAGTTTAAGCCTTTTCGTTACTTACATTTGTATGTCTGGGACAGTTCAGAGTAACAAAAGGAGTGAATTTTTCTTTCAGTTACCTAACCGCTTAAAGGACTTGAATTCCATGAACATTTTATTTAACTTTTTTTTTTTTTGCCTGAACAGGTTGGGATTCCCTTTTTTATTATTATTATTTTTATTGTTATTATTATTTAGGCACCCTGTCCATTTGAATAAATCGCAGTGCTGTGTGTTACTACCACGGTGATTTCAGTATGCAGCTGTGTTATCACAAGAGCGGCCAAAGTCTCCCTGTAGGATCAAATCACTTCGTCTGGGGTGAGTGTGCGTGCGTGTGTGTGTGTGTGTGTGTGGGTGAGAATGCACACACAGACGTGTGTCCTTGTGTGTGCGTGTGCACATTCACACCCACCCCGGTCATCTGTGTTCTGCTCTCCATGCCAAGAGTTGTTGTCGAAACCTCATTTAAATATCTGTCCCTAGCAGAAGGAAGATCATTATTTCCACCTCCCCCATGCACCCTTTATATATATAAATATATATGCATATATATATATAGGAGTGAGTGTGTGTATATATATATACATATATATTCTATGCAGTTTCATTTCTACATTTTCAGTGGGGAGGCGGGAAAATCCAGACGAAAACGCATTTGCAATAACAGTTTCTGAAATGGTTTGTAAATAAATTTCGTAGTGCATTTTTTTTCCTGGAAATGGGAGACGAAGAACATCGAGAGAAAAAAAAATCCTGAAAAAAAAAATAATGAAAAAAAATATCTTTGTGTATGTAAAGTGAGTCCCCGGGATACTCTGTGAAATTCTGTGGCAAATAAAGACATTGCAAGCTGTTCTACATTATGATTTTATTTGACCATTTTATTAGAATTTCCTCTCTTAAAAGCCTCTTTGCGGTCATTGTGGTGTGGGTTTCTTCTATAGGAGTTTAAATACCTGAATGCATATCAGAAATATAATCATCCATATTCATGTGACTCGCTGCAATCTGCTCTAATAGGACTGGTATTAATATGAAACCTCCACCTTGGAGCACACGTTTTGTTGTGGAGTTCATTGTGTTCATCACGGAACTGAAATTTATAGGATTTTTCTTGGCCCAGTAATCCTACCCTGAATTTGGCTCCAGATGTCTTTCTCTGTTTTCCGGTTGTAGTTAATCTTTTTGCATTTTCATGAGAACAGTATATTAGTCTTCTTTTAAAAAAATGAAAAAAAAAAAAAGAAAGAAGGAAAGAAACTCTAATTACACCAAGAAACAAGCTGCATTTTCAAAAGTCAAGGATAACGTACCTTATACCTACAAAGCACAAATGCAAAGTCAAGTACTTAAATTCCTGCTTAAGGAAAACAAGTTCAACTCCCAGGCACAGGGCATAAAAGTGATTTTTTTGTGTTTGCAAAATGACTTTTTTCTCGCAGCGTCTGAAAGCTACACAACGTTTTCGAGGACAAAGAAATCCAGAAGATGCCGTTGGTGATGTGGTGCATGTATTTTGTGTAAATACAACAACTCGGAGGGTTGTTTTAGGGGGTTGGGGGGGGTTATGTTTGAGGTTTTCAGTCTCCTGCTTTCTGATGTGGAGCGATGGAATTGTGCATATGGACGAAGGGGTAGAAAAAAGAGGGAATGAAAAAAGAAAAAAAAAAAGAAAAAAAAACAGCAAAAGGAACAACACATTATATTCCCATCCATTGAGCGTGTTCTTGTAAAATTCTCATACTTGCTTTTAAATACAACCCTGTTGAATGAAAACACTTTGATGGTGTCTTCTGATTTTATTTGACAACGGTAGGGAAAAAAATTATAACCCACAAAAATGCTCTTAGTTTGCACACACACAAACACCCCTCCGCGCAAATAAATGAAAACCAACTTCGGCTTTCGTGATAGACCCGTCCTCCTTACGCCACGATATGATCTTGAAAGGATGTTCGCAGGCATGTTTCTCATTAAAAGAGTGGGAAAGGGAGGGAAAAAAAAAATGGAGGGGGGGCTGGAGGATGGCAAAGCGCTTCTTTATTTGCTTCTATTTATTTTTGCAAAGCCTGCGGGCTGAAAGGACGCTTGTCCCCGGCCTGAAATCTCGCCTAAGCTTTGCGTTGAAGAAACCGGGGGTGGGGAGGGGGCTGCTCGCCCACCCCCAAAGCACCTTTCTTTAATGAGTGTTTGCCAAACCTTCCCAAGGTTAGGAAAACCAAAGAGAGGTGCAATAAGGTGAATATCGCGAGGTCAGAAGCGGCAGTTAATGCTCCGTAACAGCAGCGGCTGTCCGGACAAAAGCGGCTAGTCTAGACATTGTAATAAAGACTGCAGCACTAAACAGCTTAATTTTTCTTAATTACCCCGTCTGGCTAAAGGAAAAGACTTCCGCAGTAAATAGTAAACAAATAAGGGAGTCTTGCCCAGGGAATTTTTTTTCCTCCCTCCCTCCTTTCCTCTCCCCCCCCCTCCTTCTCCAAGGCTCCAGTTCAACTGCAGCACAATGAAACTGTAGGCCTAGTTCAAAGTTTTCGCGAGCTAAAATGGAATGCTAGTTGTAAAATCCAAGTTTATAGACCATGTGGGAGTTTACAGCAGCATTAAGCATCAGTGCCATGTAGGAAAAGGGCTGTTAATGTTCTGGGGAGGGGGGCGGAGGGGCTGGCGGAGGACGGGGGGGTCACTGAGGATGCTTTGGGTACCACGCCGGGGGAGCGGACAAGCAGAAACAGGGCTTAGACATATGTATCTCGCCGGCCGGGGTACATGCACCTATATGGAGGGGCCATATAGGGTCTGGCGCCGGGTTTTGGGGCCGGCTCCCTGTTAACCGCAGAAGGCCGCTGCAAGGGGTTTTCTGAACCCGGCCGGGGAAGCAGAGGTGGGAGTGAGACCCACAGGAAGAAAAAATGTGAATATTTGATGTCTTTGAACTTCAATAAAGTCAAGTCCATCACCTTTAACCCTTTCGTAATAAAGAGGAATCAGAGAGGGTCGCGGCTCCCCGGCCGCCCCGCCTCCAGGGAGCCGGGGGGGTCGCCTGGGGGGACCCACAGTTTCCCCCCGAAAAAAAGAAAAAAAAAAAAAACAGCAAACCCAAACCCGAATATTGAACCCTGTGTGGCGTTTATGATGCTTAATATTTAACTCAGCCGTGCAGCATTTAATGCATCTCGAAGCAGGTTTAACACACCCGGCACACACTCTTTATTATTGTTATAAACCTTTTGATATCTTAACGCATGAAAAGTTTTTATAACTTTGTTTGGCGTAAAAGTTTTACAAGTTTTTTTCCTTTTTTTTTTTTTTTTTTTTTTAATTCCCAGCACGCATTTAGGCATCTCCATCAGACAACTTTATTCCTACCTCGGATGTCCATCACAATAAAGCCTCCCTCATAGGCTGGGGAGCTCGCTTAGTGCCTACGTTAATGACACCCAGACTAATTACGAAGGCCCTTTCCATGTGACGTACAAACACACCAACCCAACCTGTTTCCTATTGCTCCCTGGATTTCATACACAACATATTGGAAGCAGCTCTGGCTTACTTTGTTGTGAAATATTGCAGAGAGGGAAGGAGGCGAGGGGGCAGGCTTCTAATTGGCTTCTTGCAGGATAATAATGTTCACTTATGTTGGCTTCCATACAAAGCAAATCATTTCCATTTCTGAAAAAAAAAAAAGAAAGAAAGAAAGAAAAAAGAAAGAAAAGCGGGACTGGGGCTGGAGGGGGGGGGGGGGGGATCTGCTGCAGGAGCTGCAAATGCTGGATGAAAGTGTCCAGGGATTCTCCTGGTGTTGGACGGGGCCGCTCACACCCACTCTCGCTTGCACACGCACCCACTTGCACACGCAGCACCCCACGACCCCACGCAGCCTCTCCTGAAGGTGCCAGAGCCCCGGGCAGGAGCACGTAACCTTGACGGTGCGCTAAGAGCCGTCCTAAAGGCGAAGCCTCTTTAGTGGCATGTAAATAACCAACTTCAGCTGAACAACTCAGCAAGAGCGGCAAACAACAGCCATGAGGGGAAATCCATCCTTTTGACCATTTGCACTTTCCTCATGGGTTTGACGTTGGTTTGCAACTTGGCCAGAGCTGGGATTAGAAAAGGCGAAGAAGAAAGCCAGTGGTTTTGGCAAGTGGACTCGAATCGACCATCAATTGAGCTAATCCTCGCCTGTGGATCCTAGGGTGAATTCATTTATTTGTGTACGAGGAACTTTTATAGGAGCAATAGCTGGTCCCGACGGAGAGGCAGGGCTGATAGAGGCAAGCAGGCAGCTCGCCCCAAGTCCCGGAGCCCTCTGCCAGGGACCCTGGTGGCCCATAACCTCGGCGAGAGGCGATTAAATCGGTTCTCCTGAAGCACCACTCTGCCGGGGGGGGACAGGCGGCGAGTTTGCTGCTGAAATATGGGAGAGCCACCGGCAAGCAAGGGAGGGAGGGGGCGGCGGGGACGGGGGGGGGACGGGGGCGAGGAATGAAACTTTGGGGAAGGAATTGCGGATTTGAGGCAAAGCGTTTGCAAAGTTGTGCTTCAGTTCCCCACTCCCCCCACCCCCAAAGAAAAAATCAGTAACCCCCGAAAAAATAGGGCACTGGGAAGAAGGGGGGGGGGGGGGGCTGCAGGGCTGCGCTGCCCCTCTGCTTTCCGGGAAAAATATGAAATGATGACTTATATTATTTTGCCCCAAAATGGCGGCTCATTAAGGCCTTGCTTCTACGCCTTTCATAAAGTTGGGGAATATGCGGATGCACAGCATATGTTAGATTGAAGCACGTTCCTCTGCTTTTGATAACTTCTAAATTACAACATGAAACCACGAGAATGTGGTTTGCAACCTCATAAGCCTTTTTTTATCTGGAGTTGAGGAATTAGGCTGAAGCATATTGCTGATGGAGCCCATAAAAAACTTTATTCATTTTCGAAAAAAAAGGGGGAAGACTTAATGTAAACATTACAATTGTTTATGTGCTACAAGTAGCAAAGTAAATTCGTTCGTTTTAATTGTTAAAAAGCGGCCTAATCCCTTTCTTTGAATTAAGTGATACACGCTTAAGCAAATCTGCAGTCCTCTGCTTTAAAGATGTGTTTGATATAAACCGTATGTGACTGTACAAATGACGGCTAAAATAGCCGAAACTCTGTGTCACACGCTGGGCTTTGCAGCCAGCGTGTGATTAAGAAAGCAGAAGATATTCGAGGTTATCTTCCAGGCTGAGGACTTCAGGTACGAGAAAATAAAAATTAGAAAAAATAAATAAATGAGGATTCCGGGGATTTTGAAATAAAATTCTCTCTCTGCACATGTGTTTCTCAGCAGTCTCGACCTCTGCGGCGGTGTCTGCGTTTGGAAGGTGGAGAGCCTCAAATTTTAGGCAAATCGTGCAAAACAAAGCGTTCGGGCTATGGCTCCATTATCCGCAGGTTATTCCAATGCTATAGGTGTGAAATTTGTCTTTATTCAGATTTTTCTTCCAATTGCTTCTTTTTCTTTTTCGACGAGAAACGGGAGTGTTAACAGTCTGTCCTCGTGGTGCTCTCCATATTCTGTTAAAATTGTAATTGAAACAATAATGTTTATTTTGAAGCGCTCAGCAGACCGGAGTTGCTGCTTCAAACACGCCTTAAGAAGCCTGTTAAATTATCAGCGTTTTAACAAAGTTTGAAAGAAATCATTTTCCTATCGTCATATGGGTAAAATAGGAGTTCTTTGAGGTTTGCTGTTAACTTTCAGAGCAGCAGAGCCACATTTTAGCACGTCCTTCATTGTTTTCAATTTTTACCTTTCATCGTTACTCTTCGCCTCTTTCAACTTCGCTTTTTAACTTTATAAAAGGGGCTCTCCGAAATCCCGAGCTGCGCCACATTTCCATCAAACGCTTCGGTTTTTTTCAGCTTATAAACCGCAGCGCGGCCCGAGCCTTGCCCAGACAAAAACACCTTTAATTTTCGAAACGTGCAATAATCCACATTTTTAGAGCTCCCACACGGACCTCCCCACCTCTGCGAGAAACAATTCCCCCTTTTTGGGGGGCAATATTTAAGTTTGTTAACGCGGTTGGAAAATTAAAGGAAACACTTGAGCACTGAATAAACTTTTCCAAAATCCCCGTGTCACATTATTGCGCTCTGTCACCCTCGCCGCTCTTTCTTATAGATGAATTACACTTTCCAAATTTTGTCCTCATGATCAAAGGCAGGGGAAGGGGTCCGGACCCAGACCAGTATTTGGGTGCCTGCAGCCTGCTATGCTGGGGGTAGAAAATCTCGAACGCGGTTTTCAATACCACCTCAAGGAACATAATATCATTCCATAATTCTTTGACTTAAGTTACTCAGAAAGAAGGAAGCAGGGTAAGAGGGATTGTAAAGTTTGATAGATTTCTTGTGGTGATAGTTTACAGTTTCTAAGCCAACATATAAAGGCGTGGGTTTTATTTTTGCATCGCTGTTATTGTACTCCAGTGTACTTTGTCATAAATCAGAATTATTTCCGCTACAACATGGGGCATAATACCGGGCAGAAATACAAATTTAAGGTAATCATTAAAGTGTTGCTACCAAATACTTCCTCGAAGCGAAAATGAATGTTTGTAATAAAAACGTAAGAAAACTTGGTAAAAAATACAATGGGCATAAGAAGTACTTTCTCCACATAACTCACGGTTAAATAATTAGATTGAGAAGGGGACAGGTAAAATATTAGGTGGAAGTCTGAGAGATTCTTTGTCTTGGCAATTGTACACGTTTATGTACTCCCGGGCTCAAGAGGGGCTTTGCTGTCATTTTTGCTCCCCCTTGCTCCCCTCGCCCCTGCCTGGCTTCCCCGGGCTGTCGGGCGCTGCTCTGGGGATGTTTTAGGGCGATTGCTCCGTCTGCGGCGCTGGGGACAATGGGAGGACACGGGGGCCGCCCGCTCCGAGCATCCTCCCCTCGGAGCCGGGAACAAGGGGGGCAAACCCCACTTTGGGGTGCCCTGTGTGATGGGGAAGGGGGGAAAGGCCGGGGCTGCTGCGGGACCCGCTCGCAGCCCCGAGCTTTCGAGGAAAAGCACCGGGCTGGCAGCCCGGGTGCGCGGCCGTCTAGCGTGGATATTGTTCCCCGAAAAGTGTGTAAAATTCAAAGTAGGTTATTAAAGTCCTTACCACGGGTAGACTCTCTCCTTTTAAGTTTTAATAGCATTTGTTCGTATTTATTTTCTGTAATTAGAGTAAAGCATTTTTCCCAACGGGGGTTCCACTTAGGCTGATGAATTTTATTTCTCTTTCCATTAATGACCCATGTTTATCATACTTCTAATTATTTTTAACTTTAAACAATATTCGGTCTCCTGGAGACGCCTCTGTGCTGCTTGCTAACGTCAACTTTCTTTTTCCATGGCCAAAAAACATCACGGTCAAGTCGTGAAATATGCTCGTGTAATATTTTTATGAACAATCTGATTGTATATTTACTCGGCCCCCTTTGCTCCCGAAGATGCTGATGAGCAAGTTGCGGAAGAGGCTTCCAACCCTTCCCCAACATTTGCATCAGTAGCTTGTGCTGGCAAAAACTGGTAAACAAAACGCCTGTGAACGGTGTAAATCTTTGTTTTATACTCCCAACATTTACACATTCATAAAAGATGAGGTTTCCACCACCGTTTTCTCTCTCCAGCAACCTGGATAGGGAGGTTTGCTTGAGATGCTATTGTGAAGCGCCTGGCTCTGCGGAGAAGCAAATTCGAATTGTTTAATGTCACGTTTCCCTCTGATGTGCTCCGTGCAACTCGTTAATATCTCCTTCGACAAAAGCACACCAGAATACACGGCGAAAAAATCAGGAAAACATATTTAATCTTTAGGCAGACAATACAGGAAACTATGAGGTCAAATTTTGGTGTCCCAAAAAATGCACATGTGTAAATGTTTGACTGAGCAGCATAAATTATTGGCTAGCCACATCAGCTGCAAAAATAAAGTAGAAGAGGGAAAAAAAAATCAAACCGGGGGAAAAAAGCAATATAATGCAAAATTGCATTGGTCTTTAATTTCATCACCTATAAATGAGAAAATATTGGCTCCCATACTAAAGTTTTATTCTTTGCTTATAAATATTATGTGGAATTTTCGTTGGATATCATAAAATTGAACGATTTCTATCAAACTGTTTTAAAAAGACCTATGCAGATAACACAAATAGAGGCAATAAAGTCGCAAATAGCTTTCCAGGGGAACCAAATGGCGTCTGAAGCCTACGAAAGCTTTTACTATGCTAGAGAAGAGGGCACACGAAATAGTATTATGCACTTTTAGGCTTTCTCGGCCTAAGATATTTAAACTTGTCCCACTTGATGCGGAGAGAAGACCCGCAAGTCTCTTGAAAGTTAAGTCGAGGGGAATTTTACAGCCCTGCTTTTGAAAATCTTTGGGAAAACAGGTTTGCAGACGTGAGAATATTTAAGCAGGACTTCACTCTAAACCGTTACAAATCACCCCAAACGGTCAAGTTCCACTTTCTGTGATACAATGTACTTTTTTTTTTTCCACGATTTTGCTCCCTTTCTTTTTTCTTTTTTTCCCCCTTTTCCTTTCTTTCTTTCTTTTTCTTCTTCTTCTTCTTCCTTTTTTTTTTTTTCCCTTTTCTTATGAAAGGTGGCGTTTTCTTTTTGTTTCCCTTGAAAGTGACTCTGAACCCGTGTCTTTCTAATCGTAATGATCTTGAAATTCCGGGCTATCACACTTTTTATTCATTTATTCGCGATTGCCCTAACCCGCCGCTTCACCTAGAATCAGAGCTCACCCGCCTGCACAGCAACACGCCGGGAAAATTATGAAAAAACTATAGAGTTTAATGGCTACGCGATCTAGAAAACACCCAATAAAGAGAAGAAGTTGGGGGGGGGGAACACAATAACGACGAAGGTTTCAATTCCGTCGCATTTAAGGCATCAAATCTTGCTCGGAGATGGTGCACTTTAAATGAAAACAACAACCTGAGTTCACATCGCAGCGAATTTCGCCACAAAAGAGGAGAGGGGAAATATTGGAGAGAAAAGTAACTTTCCTCGTGTAATCTCCCCAGAAAGAAAAAAAAAAAAAAGTAATAAAATCCTAGCAAAACGGGAAAGTTTCAGTTTGCCAATCCTTCTGCACGATATTTAGTGAGTCCCAGGTTGGGTTTTTTTCTCCCCCCCTTCTTATTTCCTGAAGAGACACAGAGAGAAAGAGGGAGCAGACGGAGAGACAGACAGACAGACAGAAGGGGAGAAACCCACCACAGCACCGCACTCGTGCAGTTCACCATCTGAAAAGTCGCTCCCTTTGAGCAAATTCGACCCCCTTTTCCCCTCCACGAGGAATTTTTGTGCACGACACCACACATGCCATTTTAGCCCAGAAACTTAAGACAGTTCGGAATGAAAGTGGATAATTAAAAAAAGCTGTCTTTGCAGGCTCAGGAAAGGCGAAGCTGCTTTGCTGCGGGAAAATAGGGAAATAAGAAAGGCAACCTAGGCTTTTATTGTCTTTTTCTTCATAAAAAAAAAAAAATGCTGCTTGGGAAAATTCCAACCTGCTTAAGGAGCCTGGGCTTCAGGATTTCGGGGAAATGCCTGGCTGAAGGGCAGCAAGCAGCTCTCTGAATTATTCCCCCAATTTTCCCCCTCTCTTCCCACATCTCCGTCGAAGCAGCCAAAGCAAAGCGGCTCAGAGCGCATCACCCCACTGCACCCCCAAAGCAATTCCAGCCCCCCACTCCCGACCCCAAAATAGTTTTAATTAGAATTAAAAGAGCAAGAAACAGAAGCAGCTCAACAGCCGGCTGAGCCCAGGGGAGCTCGCCCGTGCCCGGGGCGGGGGGGACGGCGCAGCCGAGCGGAGGAAGGACAAGGGGGGGGGGGTCCTCTCGTTGGGAGGCAACAATTAAAAATCGCCATCGGTTTTGGGGCGCAAAAAGCCAACTCCGAGAAGGCACGGAGACAGGGCGAAAGGGAAGTGGGGGAGCTGAGATTTAAAAAAATAGAAATATATTTTTTTCACCCTCTGCCCCCCTTCCTCCGCAATTTTTTTAATCATCTTTTTTTTTTTTTTTCCCCAAAAATCTTCCTCCGCGATTTTTTTTTTTTTTGAAAAGGTGGGGGGTCTCCCTCGCTTTTTTTTTTTTCCTCCTTCGCCCCCTTTCCACGCGTGGCTCCGTTGGTAAACAAACTGGCGGGAGGGGAGCGGGGGCGGCGGGGCTCTGCCTTTGTTCAACGTGAAGGTCCCGGCCCGGTGCTGGCAGATGTCGCTGTTGCTCCACGGTGCCGCTCCCGGTCCCGACAACTTGACCCCCGTGACGTCGGCCCCGTCTGAATCATCAAGGCCATTTTCAATCCTCATTGGCCTGGGCATCACGTGGGGGGGGTGGGGGGGGGGACCGATGCGTGGATAATTATGGTGCTTGATATTTTTTCCCCCTAAAAAAAAGATGTCAGCCCCTGGCTGGAGTATTCCTCCTTAAAAACCCTCTCTGAAAATGTCATGTCCCAACAATGTGACTTCTAACTCGTTTTTGATGGACTCGTTGGCCGGTACCTGTAGAGGGGAGAATTATTCCTCCAGCCAAGGGATGTACATGCAGCCTGGGAGCGATTTCAGCTGCGGAGTCATGAGGAACTGTGGAATTATCCCGTCTCTTTCCAAAAGGGACGAGGTGAATAGCGCTACCTTGTCTCTCAGCACCTATCCATCTTACCTTTCTCAGCTAGACACTTGGTGTGACCCCAAAAATACGTACAGGATCGAGCAACCTGTTGCAAGACAGCTCCCATCCTGCTCCTTCCCAACCAATGTCAAGGAAGAGAATGTTTGCTGTATGTATAACGCTGATAAAAGAGCTAAAAATGCCACAGAGACAGCCCTCTACCCCAACCAAATGCCTGAGTCTTGCCTAAATGACCATGAAGTCCCCGTTCCTAGCTACTACCGAGCAAGCCAAGGTTACCCCTCCATGGAGAAGACGTCAAACTGCAGCAATCCAAATGAGTTTGAGGCAAGTTTTGAATCCAGGGCGAGCCTGAACCCAAGGAATGAGCATCTGGAACCAGCACCACCACCTCCTCCACCTCCTCCGCCGCCCCCGGTGGCTAAAGTGAGTTTCCCCGAAAACACAAAAACAGATAATACTCAGAACACATCCACGAACGAAATTAAAACAGAAAAAAGCGCCCCAGCACCCAAAATAAGTCCTTCGGAAGCAGAGAAAGACCTGAATAAAAACACTGACACCAGCACTGACAATTCTGACAATGAAGCAAAAGGTAAGGGAATCATTCATTATCAGTAGCTAATTTCAGCAATTAGTAATCATCCATAGCTAATAAGACCAGTAATACGAATATGCAGTAATGTGCTCTCTATCCTGCCAGCTTCTCCTCCAGAGATTGGCATAATAATGTTGTTTATTGTTGCTGACTTTTGAAATATATATATATATTCTTACTAGAAACGTTAACTTAAAAATATATGTATTAGAGCTGAGGAAAAAAAAAAAAGAGAGAGAGCAGTCAGCTATTTGAAAAGTCGTCCTCTCGCTGTTTATATGGAGAAAAATTGCTGTGCATGTACTTATGGAAAAAGAAATGTCCTTGCAACCAACGCTGCAGAATGTGTTGAGATTAGGTGGCTTTGCAAAGACTCTGATATCGCAGTGACTTGGGTTTTGTTTGGGGGAGGGGTTCTTTGGGGGGTTTTGTGTTTTTTAAGGCAGATGAACCCTGTTTTTTCCCCTTCCCTTCATATCGCTTTCTATGCAAATGCTTTATTTCCGTATGCTAAGCGAATTTGTCTTCTTTGGCTTTGCTCAGTGTTAAATCTCGGGAAATGGGTTAAAAAGAAAAGGAAAGAAAATGCATGGAGTCTAATTTGCAGTTACAAACATCTCAGGCTGGAGTTGTGCACTGTGGTTCATTTCATTGCTTAGAAGCTCGTTGAGACTCAGAGAGGAAAAAGATTTTTTTTTTTTTTCCTGGCGAATTGAGGTCTTGTTTGCGAAGGGAAAAATGTTTCTGTGTGTTGAGCAGATGTTTTAACTTTGGGATTGTCTGAAAAGAGGCTTTCATTGACCACATTTTATTTTCACTGTAGAGATTGCATATGCGTGGAAATCTATGTGTATTTGAATATGCGGGTCTGTTCCTGTCCTGATTCGAAGCTAGGTGGATTCAGGGGCTTCTTTCAGGTCAATAAGTGGCGATCATGTGAATGGAAGGATTGAATTTCCTTAATAAGTTGGAGCAGAATTCTTGGTAGAAAATACTGCTCAGATCTAAGCAACGGCTTGCATGGTTTGCCTGTGGTATGTGGATGAAAATATCCGCCGTGTGTCAGGATCTGTGCTATAATTAGGGCTCAGGCAGCAGGAGGATGTCTGGGGTGTGCAGCGCTGTATGTGCATGCAGGGCTGCATGCATGTGGGTCGTGTGTGCCCCATGCACACATGTCTGGGCTCTGTGGCACCAGCAGAACACATCTTCTGGCGTTTCCCCTTCTAAAATTGGCCTTTTTAAAAGCAGAACCTAGAACCACCGTTTTTCACCCCCCTTTTTAAGCATTCGGCATCCAAAGGGAAATGATATTATCTGACAGTTGAGTTACAATTACACAAAAACGCAAAGTCAAGGTTATCAAAACCCCTGCAAACTTATCTGCACAAAGCGCCTGCAAAATCCATGCCAAGACAGGATTTGGTGGGAGTTAACCTGAAAGCAAGATTATATTGGTTTTGATTTGTAATTGGGGCGGAAATAAAGAAATAAAGAAATTAAGATGAAGGTTTTCTTTCGGTTCAGATGTTAAACTTAAAATGGGTGCGTGGAGCAAGAAGTGATTTCCCAGATATTTGCGTTTTAAAACCTATTCCGTGTCGGTTGCAGCTTTTTTAAATGGTTGGATCCAATTTGGGGCGGATTTTGTTTGCTTCTGCTGCTGTTGTTTCATTTTAAAATCTGCTATAGCTTAAGTTTTCGTTAATGTTGAACCAGGTTTTTTATTCGTGCAGAAGGTAAGAGATCTTTCTAATGTAATTTAAGCATTTGGGGGAAGATAGTGTTTCAAAGGGGATTTCCAGGGCTTGGTAACATAAAAGGATTTCTGCAAATGCGAAAGTGGTTCCATGTCACACAAGCAGATTTTGAAGGTGCATTTGGCCAAATAAAGTTTTTATTTCTAGTAAGCGAATTTCCCGAAGCTGGCATTCTTGCAGTGCGGAGGACGTTGCTGCAATCGCAGGATACGCTTTGCTCTTTCTTACAGTTTAGACATAAATATTGGCCGACTGCTGGTGCCAGGATTTTCTCATGACCAAATTCAAAGCCC